>NW_020885031.1:475810-601024 GCF_003945725.1 Corapipo altera
GGGACCCGATGCCGGGGGGCGCGGTGGGCTCGCCGGGGCGCCGCCGCCGCCTCTGCTCAATTCCTGGGCCCGCGCAAAACTTTTTGTCTCCGTTTCGGTCCCGCGGCTCGTGACTGCGGCGCGGCCGGGCCGGCGGCGGGCAGCTCGTCCCGGAGCCCCGCGCTCCGAGCCGTGCGGGCAGCGGGGAGGCGGCGGGGGTGGTCCCCGGGCTGCGCCCGCCGGGGTTGAGCTGTGCGGTGGTGCTGTGCCGCGGGTGTTTCTGCCCCGCAGCTTCCCGCGGATGGGAAGAGCTGGGAGCGGGCAGGGCAGTGCCCCGTGCGGGATGGGCAGCCGGGCGGGCGGGACGTGCCTGCATCCCTTGGGGAGAGGCGCTGGGCTGCGGCGGGAGAGGCACGGCAGTGCCGGAGTGGAAATCTTCCGAGAGGCACGCGTGTCTTGCGTTTTCCAGCGTGACCGTTTTTCTCGGGATGTGGTGGCCAGGAGTCTTTTTTTTTTTTTTTTTTTTACGTGCACATTGAGAAAGACAAAAGATTTCCCCTTTACAGAGAGAAAGAAGCCTAAACCCACAAAAAGTAGTAGATGCTGCTCCCGGAAAAAGAAAAAAAAAGCGAGTCTCTCTTGCATCCAGCTTGAAGAAACGTGAATGAAACTCCACCGTGACCAGACTGAATGCACTTTTGTGCATCGTCGGCCGCGGGAGGGAGAGACTTGACCGACTTCCCAGCAACTTTTTCAGTGCTTGCGAGTAACCCAGATGTTGCCCATGAGCCGAGGACTTGAATGTGGCTCCTTCTCATAATAAGAGAATGGTCTGCGTTCAAGATGTGACCAGAATGAGACAGTTTCTTTGGGCGTTTATTATGTGCTTGTGGATCTGCGGGGCTGTAATGTTCCTCTGATGTGGCAAAGCAAATGTATGGAGATGGGGTTTAATGGTGTTACTGGAGATGGGGAAGTTATGCTGCTAAGCAAAATAAGAGCTGATGTTTGTTAACAGAATACCTATAAATTATATCAGCTATTTGTAAAGCTTCTTCTGAAATGATTCCTTGATCTTAAGGTCTGAAGCATGCTTGGAAATTGAAGTTTGTCTCTCAGTGTAAGAAGATGCATTGAAATCATGGCTTCAGCTGGTTTTTAGGGCAGGCTGAAGGGTATTGCCAAGCCTTTTTGCTTTGTGTGGAGCAGCAACCTCACAGCATTAATAGGCTGAGGAACGTGGCTTATTGCAAGACGTGATTGCTGTTTGTTCCTGACTATGTGTTTTGCTTTATTTTTTTGTCATTATGTTAAACTCGTGCTGTCACTCAGCCTCTCCTGTTTCTGGTTAATCCAAGTCCATGAGCAATCCCCCAAAGCAGCATCCACAGAGGGTTTTGCACTAGTTAAACCAAATCCCTGTGTGTGTGTGCTGCTGAGTCTGGTGCAGTGGGGCTGGCTGCAGGATAAAGCATCCTTCAGCATGAGAAGCATGTGCGTGTGGGAGAGGGAAGGACGAGGGCACTCGGCTTCCTTGCAAGCAGCTGGTGGGCAGACCCTTCACCCTCCCGTGTCGCTGCTTTTTGAAGAAGAGTTGTTTTATCTTGAGGTGATAAGAGAAGAAAGGACAGTGGGCTGACACTCGGGAGGCATTGGGGGTGTTTTGTCTTGCGTATCTTCTTATCTAATCCTGTCTGCTCCCACTTTGCCTGCTGCTGTTGTGTTGCTGGGAGGGCGGCGGGGAGTTGGAAGAAATGGTTAATTATATGTTAGAGCAAGGCAAGACTGGTGAAGATTTGCTTTGCAACTTTCTTACAGAGTGTGATTAAGTGGAGCCTTGAGTGGTATGCGTCTGGTTGGAGGGAGAATTAAAGGAAGGGGGAAAGGAAAGGAATGAAACCAAAAGCGAGTCAGTTTGACTTAAAACGATGATAACATTCCTGAGTCACAACCTTTTACGTCCTGGCAGGATATGACATTATGTTAATTGTAAAAGCATGCATACAGAATAACTTCAGCAAACTGCTCTGAAGTGTCTGTGTTTAATTGTAGCCGAGCAGGGCGTGTTTTGGAAGGAGGGGCGGCTTTCGTTTTTAGGCCCTGATCCCACAGATGTGAGGGCACATGTGTAATGCGCTGCCTGTAATTTCATTTGCCTTAATGGAGCCTGCTCTGGGTATGTAAATGTAAAGGCATGCATAAGCAAAGCTTTGGCAGGATTGGTGCTGGGAGCTGCCCTGGGAGCTCTCAGCTGATGAAAGCCGAGCATGTGCTTAAACATGCACCGGGCTGGGAGGATGCACATGGTCATCTGGGCTCAGCGTGAGATAAGCCACTTGCAGTCTGGAAACGGTTGAGGTGTGCTAGATATGGGACCCCTTTCTTCCTCCTGGGTTACTTCCCAGCATCTTGACCAGTGTGGGATGGGTTCTTACTAGATCAGAGCGTGGAAGAGGGCTCTGGCCTGCCTTCCCTTCTCTTTGTATGTTTATCCCAAATGTTTGCAGAATCAGAGCTTGGTCTGTTACAGGAGCGAGGCTCATGTTTACAGTGATGTACACCCTGCTCCAAGTCAAACGGAAATTGAGGGAAAGTGAAGCTGCAATGCAGATTTGACATGGGAACCATGGAGAACGTTATCTGAGAGATTAAAAGAGTGTAGTGCACTCTCCCATCTGTTTTAAAAATACTTGATAATGAGAGACTGCTGGTTTCCATGGAGGGGAGGAAGGAGAGGGAGATGGGAAGGTAGAGCAAGAGATGAGCACAAAGAAAGGGGGTGCCCCCTTGTCTCTGTGAGTGTTTCTGTGCTCTCAGTAGCTGAGTATCTGGTCACAGTGAATGTGTTGTGGGCTTGGGTGGCACTGCTGGGGCTGCTGACGTGGCCAGGGCACAGGTTTTGGCTTCCTTGCCTGCTTTCAGCTGCTGAGTGGGGCTTCTTGGGCCTGGCCTGGCTCAGCTGTCTGCAGCAGGGACGCAGACCTGGGTGGTGCACAGAGGACTGTATTCTAGTGTGCGACCTCTTCGTTTCCTTTATTCACCTCAGCACCTTGTTTGCAGGAGGAAATTCCTTCAGACAATTCTTGTTGCTCCTGTTGATGTTAACAATGGTGGGAACTTGCCTCCTCCTCGCCTTTTTTCAGCACAGTCTTGGTTTTGGGGCAGGTTATGTGTCCAACCCACCACATGCTCAGGGCCTCTAGCTTTTCCAGCACGAAAGGAGCTGACCAGGAGTCAGGATCTGATGGAGATGATTGGAAAGGCTTTACTTTGTGTAGATGAAATGATCAGGAATCAATTCTAGTGTCTGAGTAGGGCCCCTAAAATAATGATGGGGATTGATTAAGTGACCAGCATGAATCTGAGAAGTAAAATATTTACTCAGTGCTGGGGCATGTTTCATATGTCCCCTTCCCACCCCTGCAGCCCTCAAGAGAGAGAGAAAGCTTGACTGGCTGGCTGCCCACTCTCGAGCCACTTGAGGGTTGTTGGTTCTCTTTCTGTGGCTCTTCCTCCTGAGGTGATTCCTAGGGCATGGTCACGAGGCTGCTCAGTAGCTTGTGGCTTGCTTTGCAGGAGAGATGCCAGGGGGACAGGGTCTTCTGTTGGCTTGGCAAACGCTCCTGCCTTTCCCAGCCTCGTCCTTGGTGTGGTTTGGCTCTAGGCTTTGGTCCTGTCAAGCTACAGTGGCTCTTGCGGGGAAAGATCCAGGAGCAACTTCAGCGTAGAACAGTTGGATGCAGGCAGGTGATTTAAAAATAAACAAGAAAGCCTCCCAATAGTATTTGAACCTTTTTTTAGGTACGCTCTTGAGCTGCCTGTGCTTCCAGCTCTGTGAGCAGCTCTGCAGCCTACTGGAGTAAGTGATGTGGAATAATGGTTCAGACAAACACCACGGCGTGGGGAGAGCTCGGTGTTAATTCTGCTGGAGATGCTCCAGAGCAGAGCCACAAAACCAACTTCAGGGTCTTGCTCTCTTAGCTCAGAGCAGTGGTAACAAAAATTAACCCCAAATGTTGTTCATGATTACTGCAATATAAATGCTGGTTTGCATGCTGCTATGTGATGGGAATAGGAGACGCTCCTTCTTCATCCCATCTGGATACCTTTCCCCATCCTCTACATCGTGGTGCCTGGTTTAGACGTGTGGGCAGGACTTGCAAGAGTTGCCAGAGCTCTTCCTGTCCACAGCTCAGGCAGGTGTAATTAATGTGGCTTAGGCAAGGTCCACTTGGCCAGGCATGAGGCAGTGGAGAAAGAGCCGTGAGAAGGGGGAGCAGCTCCCTGTGCTTTTCCTTTAGCCCTTCTGGAAGCTTTCTCCCTGTGGAGTGCTCTGCTTGTCCCATGTAAGCGATGCCCTCTTGGCATGAGCTGCAGTCCAAGGGCCATTATTGCCATTTCCCTGGTAGTACAGGTATTTTGCTGAGCTCTGATTTATAAGTCTTGAACTATCTTTGGGACTCCTTACTTAAAAATACACCCCGTGCCTGTGTTTAGGAGAGTGTCAAACTAGCCTTAGGATCTGAATTTGCAGTTAGAGCTTTGAAGTTTCTCAAAACAGGAAGGAGATAAATCTTTTTTTGCAGGCTTAAGCTTTTTGTTTTCCATAGTAGCATCCCACATACGGTGTTGTCAAAGCACAGGCTGCTACTGTTTTGGGGAGTTGGGGTTTCTTTCTTCTATCTCAGCTTATAGCTTCTTTAGATCTTTATTGTCTAATGATATTCTGTTGCCATTTCTGCATCCCAGATTTATTTTCAGATGGGATTTAGCTGCTGGAATTATGTTCCTGAAGTACTGTAATTGTGGGTTATTTCTTTACCAGATCTGGCCATGAATACTTGGCACAAGTTAATAGAAAAAGACCTGCTTTAGAAGCGTTTTGGTTTTACCACAGTTGTTGCCTGCTTTGCCAGCAACTCCTGAGAATGGATTCCTGTGCACAGCAGCAGTTCTAGTAGAAATTGTTCCTGGAAATCTTCATGGATATTATGTATTTCATTCTGAGATGATATTAACCTCTCACGTGGTGGGTGTGGAAGCGAGAAAGTGCTCTGAATGCTGAGGGGGATCTTTTGTGAATGACTTAACAGGACTTGAGGGCTGTCTGTGGCTCTGAAGGTATTCTGCCGAGCCTGGGTGTTTCCCTGGTGGGTTCTGTGGGTGCAAAGTGAATGACAGTGTCCTGTGTAAGCAAGAGGATCAACAGAAACTGCTTGCCAGGCACGTGGTGACTGCACCAAGTGTGTGAAATGCTCTGTGTAAGCACAGGAACGCGGCTTGAATGGAGGTTCTGGCAGTCTGGGGGAGGCAGCCTCTGCTTTGTCTGGAGAGGAAAGGAAGGTGGGAGAGGAGCAAGTTGGGTAGATGGCTTGCTTGGTGACTGCACGAGCTTGTGCTTCCCTCTTCCACAGAGCAGCACGGAGGCTGATTCCCAGGGAAGTACAAGAGTGAGAACTGCAGGAGAGGTAGAATTGCGGGGCTGCTTTTAGCCTTCCAGGTAGAGGTTCCCAGCTGTAGCCACAGCCAAATCTTTGCGTTTTGAAGCACACAAATCATCTCCTTTCAGCCCCTGTGAAAACCTTTCTCCTCCAGTCTGAGTCAGCCTGGGAGCTTTTGGCAGCTTTCAGATGAATGAAGAATGTCAGGCTGATGGTCCTGGCTTAATTTTTTCTGGGGTAAAATTTGGCAGGCAGCAGAGCATCTTGGAAATGAAAAAGTTTCACCCTGGAAAGGTGAAGGTGCCAGGTTATCACTGACACTCGTTCCTGGCATCGCTCTGCAGTAAAATGGATATCCCCACATCCTCCACATATGTGCAGGAAATGTACAGTAGGAAATGCCAGTAAAGAATTGGTGCATAAATATAGTTGAATTTGTTTCTTTGTACGATTCAAGATTTTTCTGTTCTCTGTCTCCTTTTAATTGGTAGAGTTAAGTTTTTGTGTATCTGCACAACAAAAGTAGAAACACCATGGCTAATGGTGTTTCAGCAGTCTTTGTTGTTGTTTTGTTCCTAGTTTGAGGTGTCAAGACTGGTATTGTCAGCAATTGTTGAATTAAATAATTGGAGACGGTGCTCATTTATTGTCAGCCTTTCCAGCTAAAAGATTAGGACCTCGTACTGTGAGCAGGTATTGCTCTCGTTTACATGCCAGGAGTGATTATGAGGCTTAACGCAGCCATCTGGGACTGAACATATGCACAGCCCTCAAATCTTCATGGCAAGACCCCCAGAGGAGCAGGGATTTTGCCAGATCGTCTGGTGACTTGCGCTGGTGATAAATCACACCACGTCCCCACCACATCCATTGGCTGCTGCTTTTTCCTCCTTCGGATCTGTTTCATGTCCACGTTGGGCTCTGGCAGCTCTCAGTGTGCCTCTTGTTTTTTGGGCAGTCAGAACTCTGAGCTCTGAGATTTTTTTGCCTGAGTGTGAGCACAAGGGTATGGATGCTGTGCGTGTGAGGGGGGAAGTAATTGTTGAAATCCTGTTTCAGCAACTTTATCTTGTAAAGCTTCCCATAGTAGTGGCCAGGTAACCCAACTTGCTGCTGTTGTGTTTTTTTTAACAGAAGAAACAATGAATGCCTTTGTTAGCTCATAGAATCAGAAGATTAAGATTTTTAATTACATTTGAAAAGGGTTTTGTTGGTTTCCTGTATATTGTATGTAACTTCCAAGCCAAGAAAAATCCCTGGTGCTTTTAAATGAACGCTTTTCTGCCACAAACTCTCTTTTATCCCAGAAAATGCCAGCCTAGTCTCATTCTGTTTCATCTGCCTCATTAATATTAAATACGTGGCACTTTAATATGGCAGCCGGAGCAAAGCAGGGAATTTCAGCTGATATCTGACAATGGCAAGCTGAGATTAACTGACACTGCAGTGCAATCGCTATATATAAAGTAATTGGCGTTTTTCAGGAGCATTTGACCTAATTTGGTGTTGGTTTTTTTTTTCGTTCCCTTGTCTTGTGGGAAGGCAAAGGTTTGGTGGTTGCAGCCCAAGTCCCTGGTGTCCAGTGGAGGCCGAATGCAGCACCAGACCCAGGAGCTGCTTCCTGCTGGGGAGAACCTGCATGGAAGTGTCTGCTGGGGCCCAGGGGCAGCTCTTGAGGAGGCCGTGGTAAAACCCTCCTGGTGCTCTGAGTTACAAAGAAGCTGCCTGAAAGTGGAAAATAAACAGCTTCTGGGAGAAGTGCCTCTCCTTCTGGGATGCACAGTTGATGGTCACTGAACAATTAGAGCGATTCACTTTGATTTCTGATACGTGATTGAGTAGTGCTGTCAGGGGACCTTGGGCTGTGTGTTTCCAGGTAGCTGGATATTTACCCTAGTGGAAAGCACTCTTGCTATTCAGCATTTGGAGATAAGCAATTATTAATTATTAGAGCATTAATTACAAGAGCCACTTGGAGTTAGGGCTTGTGTGACTGGCATGCTACGAGTGTTCAACCTTCTGATTTGGTGGGTGGTCGTGGGCAAATGCCTTTGTTTTCTCCATAAGTAAAGCAGAGGATAATTCCCTCCCTTGTTTTACCAAGTTGTGATCAGTGAAATAATAGCACAGCCATAGTCACCTTTGCAAACCTCACCCTCTTGCACCAAATGGACTGAGATCTTGTGGCGCAGAGGCATTACCAGACTAATGCTTTTAATTAAAACCACTTGCAAGAAAATAACTATTCAAATAAGGTAATAGGCACGCTATGTTTTCGAGGAGATAGAACAATAGGGAGGAAGGGTTTAAAAAAAAGCAGCATGAGTAACTCTGACCTTGTTTCTCTGGGTTTACAGTAATGCAATTGAGGGCAATTTTCACATAGAGCATTCCTAAGACACAGTTAATTTCTCTGTTGTAGCCCAGAATTTATTAAACATGAAGGCCTGAGGTGTTTTGTTGTTTAAACAAAACATTTGAAACTGTAGTCTGGTGTGTGACTCCTGTCTGTTTCTGAACACAACTACATTTCCTCCAGGATTGGTCTTGCAGGAATGGAGCTCAGAAGAGCGTTTTTTTCAATGGGATGTGCATTACTAGGTTTTGATATAACCTGAGGAAAGCAGTATTTTTTCATAGCCTAACCAAGTAACCTGGTGATTCCTTGCAGTGGGATGAGCCAAGAAGCTAGAAGTATAAATCCAGACTAACTGTGATACAGCTTACATGCTGTTGTGGTTTCAGTTTGAGGGGAAGTGTCAAGTTCACACAGGCTGGAAAACGGTCCATGTTTCTGGCATGAAGTAGTTGGTTGGTCCCTGTGTAAAATGCACAGTAAGAAGTCCCAAGAGAAGAGTGTGTGGGTGTTGTCTGTATCCACACCACGTGTGGTAAATGAGACTTTCCTGGAGTGTGTGTGCTGCAGCATCTGGGCAATTAAAAGCTGTTGAGGGCAGGGGCCTGATATTCCTAGTTTGGTGCTGTGCCTTGCAGAGATGGGTCGTGGTTCGATGTCTGGAGTCCAGTGGTGGTGGATGGTAGGAAGGAGGATGGAGAAGGCTGAATGTTTGCCATCCTCTGGGGTACTGTGTAAGTAGGAGGATGTGTAAGTAGGAAGACTGTGCAAGTCCACTCTTGAGTTTGCAGCCTTAGGGGCTGAGTGACCTGGGAAAATGTGAATTCAAACCTCATGTGCCCAGGGAAGGGCTGCTCTGGCCCGTGCTGACTCTCCTGGGGTCGGAATGTGCTGCTGGCCTGCAGCAGGCACAGGCTTGTGCTGTGTTGGTGTGTGATGTGCAGAGTGGGAGCCTCAACCACGGACAAACCCAGCTTCTCCTCCTGGACAACCATGGAAGGAAGAGCTGGGCATTAGCTTTCCTCTTGGAAGGCTTCCCAAGTTCCTGGAGCAGTTATTTGCCTGTCAGACCCCAGCGATGTGGAGGTGGAGTCTGCATTGTTAATAAGGAATATGCAGCAGCAGATCCCTTGCTTTGATATCTCTCATTAAATAACTTGAGCCAAGGGCAAAAACGTGCACTGCACATGGGAATTGTGCCCCAGTTTTGGGATAGGCAGGTCTGCAGCACTTGGAGCCGTAGAGCATGTCAGAGCAGGGAGCTCCTTCATGTGAACTAATCTTCCCTAGCCCTCTGCAGGAGGCGCTTGCTCGGAGCGGCGCCTTCGGGTCTGTTTGTCTTCCCGAATCCTTAGGTTTGTCTCCATGAGTTTGTGACAGGCTTTACCTGCTCTGTCAGGCCTCTGGAGCGTCGCTGCTGCCGAGAGCCGGGGCCCGGTGCGGTGGAGCTCTCGGCAGCGGCGCTGCTCAGCTGTCACAGTCGCTCCTGCTCCGCGCAGCACTCGTGCTCGGCCGCGCTGTGCTATGTGCTGGCCGAGCTGAACACTTCAGTGCTTGGCTCACGGATGGATACCTCACGTGCCCTGCTGCCTCTCCTGGTGCTTCCAGGAGGAGAAATCCAGCGCTGTGAGCACACCGAGCTACAATGTAAAGGAACCGCGGGAGGTGCGAGCTAATGGCAAAGAGCTTATTGTTGGTAGTCAGAGAAGCAGCCCTGCAAAGTGTTCTGTTCCAGAAGCTGTCCTTGAGCTGTGGGTTTAACCAAGTGGAGTGCAATGTGTATTGTGTGTACTCATAAGGCTGCAAGACTTTGAATTCTGTGTTTAGCTTGACCAGGACAAGTCTGAGCAGCTGGACTGTGCAGGAGCGTAGTACACTGGAGACTTGGTTCTGTTCACTTTTGGGGCCTATGGGAGAAAAACATTGGAAGTGTGGGGTTTGTTTAACACTGCACTGTTACAAGCAGTGGCTTGGGTTGCTACAGCACAAGTCTTGATAGGAGGGCAGAAATTAAAATGAAGTCTGTGTCCATCTGCTTTTGTGTTCCCTTCCAAGGGCAAACATGACCGGGGTGGACAGTGGAAGCAGAATGTGGTGGCCAACATTAATTAATCTGTGGGGGTGGATACTGGCTCCGGTTTAACCTTTTAGCAGGGCTCCACCAACAGCTAATGGATGTTGCAGCAGCCTGTGTATGGAATAATTTATGAATTTGGAAGAACACGGTTCCAGAGAATGTGGGTGAATGCCAGTGGTTTGCAAATCTCTGCCAGTGGTCTTGTGAGTGGCGGGCTGCTGCAGGAAAAATAACATTGGATTAGCTCAGGGTGATGTTTGGAAGTGTCCCACTTAGTTCCTAAAGCCTGGCCCTCGTGCAGAGCTGCACTGGGCTCTGGGCAGGATACTCAGAAGTTGCAGAAATATATTAAATATACCAATTTTGCGTGCACCAAACAAGGAGTGAGGAGCAACACAGGGAGATGTTTTTAGCTTCCGGCTTTTCCCAAGCACCTTTTGAAGTACTGTTGTCATTGGGGAAGACAGTTTCCTTGTTTCAAGTCCTTGGACTGTCTGGGCACATGCCAGGTCCCTTGATCTCACAGCTCCAAGGCAGCTCAGTCCCTTTACCTGAAGAAATGGGAGCCTTGCCTTGGCCCCAGACTCCAGAGCCGGATGGGATCCCAGCAGTTTTCCCTGGCCTGTTTCCAGCTTTGCAGGCTCCTGCTTTTAATTAAACTGTCGCGACACTGCAGGCAGAGCAGGACTGAGATACCAGAAGCCAAAGGTCCAGCTCACAAAGGTGTTTGGGAGCCTTGGAATGCGGATGGGAAGCCTTTGACAGCGCATAGGGCAGGATCAGGGCCTGCCTCCCACTAATTGTGGTTTATTTGCTCTCTGCTCGTCCAGCCACTCTGTGCCAGGGCCGAAAACACCACTGGAGTCTGGTTCTAATAACCGAGCATAGCATCACAACTGAGAGGCACCTTGTACCACAGCTACCCCTTTGCAAGCCCTCACAAGTGTCTCACTCAGCAAAAGTTCATGTGCACTGTTTACCTGTGAGGATCTTTGTGGATTTGAGTTAATTGCAGAAGGCTCCAAGGAGATTTGCTGTAACCCTGTTGGGATGGAGAACTTGGGGAAAAATAGCTGGTTCTGGAACCATTGTCAGCGGGACACACCAAACACGAAGCTGATAGTACATTTTGGATCAAGTCCTTATTTCTAAGTCAGAAGAGGATTTTGTTATTACAGGATGCATTTAATTAGTGTCTGGAATGTAGCCACTAATGTAAGTTTGTATGGAAAGACTCTTAGAATTTTCCTTTAGGTGTTGTTGTTTTCTACATGTAGGTGTTCAAACAGTACTTAGTATTAATAAAACATAGCAACAGCCAAAGGGAAAATATTTTTCTCTTGCTTATTTCTTTGTGCTGTACGTTTACACTGTTCCCATTTGGATCTTTTTGTTTTGGGAGATGTATACCCCTTTTTCTAGAGCAAAAATAGAAGGGATTCACAAAGAAAAACTTAGCTTATGGAAACATAACAGTTGGCTGAAGAGTCAGGGACTGGAAGCATCTGAACCTCCTTAAATGAGGGGAAGTGTGGGAGTGGGACTTAGGGGTGTCACTGGAGCCTCCAGAGCCCTGGCTGTGAATGGGGGGACTTGCAGCCTCTCTGTTGGGGACTGACTTTAAAAAGGAAAGAAACTCCAACCCCTTCAGATATATCCCTGTGTCCAAACATAGCAGAAGGACCTTTACTGGACAGAAATCGGTTACTAAAATGGCAGCTGAGCCAACCTTGTCCTCCTCACAGCCCCAGCCTGGCTGTTTCCTGGGGATGGGGAAGGAGGGACAGGGGAGCTGTACAGCCTTGTGCTTTAGTAACAGGCGTTCAGGAAGGGGGGTTGTGGGCAGGGTTTTCCATATGTGGCGACTTACGCCAGTTTTGCGTCTGACTTTATTTGCATTATTAGGATTTAACTAATAAATCTGCTTTAAACCTGCTTGAAATCCGTGACGATGTGAAATTGCTGTTTTCCAGTGCTGGGTTGCTGAGGAAAGGCTTTCTCCAGGCTGTGTGGCAGATTATAAAGCTTGTACCACAGCACGCTCTGCTCTGTCGTTGCTTCCCCTGTGGGTTATCACCTGCGACATGGCTTTTTGTGTTAACCCTGACATTTGCCTTTCCTGCATACTTGAGAGGCTTCTGGTGTACAGTGCCTGGTGTAAAACGGGGAGGTGTTGGGGAGGTTGCACAAATTTTGTTAAAAAGTTGTTCTGCTGCTTTGCACTGTGTACAGAGAACTTGACTTACGGTGTTGTGCCCAGCCCTTCACTGTGAGCTTAAGCCCAGGGCAGGAATTGGGGCTCTGGTTGCAGGTGAACTCCCTGCCCTCGGTGCTGGCACAACCCTGCTGCCTCTTGCCAGGATCCAGCCCTGGGCTGGAAGCTGTGCTCCAGCAGCTCAGGGGCCCGGTGCATCCGCTGAGCTGTGGTGTGCCCTCGTTGCCTTTACAGTGAAATCCCACCTGCACCAATGAAACTATTTATTTTATTCCCCAGGAATTCCTGCCTCAGTAATAAAGGTGTTTGGAAAATAGGTCCTGGCAAAAGAACCTTGTCAGACAAGCCCGAGGTGTCGTTGCCTGTAATCGAGGGAAAGATCCCTCATCTCCTGCAGGAAAACTTGTACCAGCCTCTCTTGTTGTAGGGTGCTGGCACTGCTTGAACCACCTTTGCAGACCAACGTGGGCTTGGGGTTTCCTTGCTGGTGTGTTTGTGTGTTTTGGAGAGGAGAGAGATGTTGGGCTGCAGGAGGGGGTTTGGCTGTGCTGCGGTGGGAACTTGTCCTTCTGTAAAGTCCTTCACAGGAGGAAGAAGAGCAACTGTCAAGAGCAGCTTGAGTGCTAGGAAAACCTTTCCTCTTTTGGGGAGGAATAGCTCAAGATAAACTTCAGTGCAGAAAATAGGCAGTGTGGGGCTCTTCATGTTTCTGTTGGCTTAAATCTCTAGAATAAAAGGTTTATCTCTGATTCAGTCCAAAAACTGGAACTGTAAAGCTCATCCTCAGATTCCATGTGACTGGAGAGTTAATCCATTCTTCTGGTACTGTGAATGTTTATTTAGCTGTACATTTATGGAGTTCAGTGTGTGTTGGGCAATTGCCGGTGTCCTGTCCAGGGATTCTTTATGACTTGGAGCATCACCAGGATTGTAGTGGCCATCAAACGCTGTTGTGATCCTGCCCCTTAGCAAGTAGTGGATGTGGAAAGGACTGTGGGAACATTCCTGTCTGCAGTGAGAAGAATGTTTTGTCTTTCACTGTCGATGGACTCCAGAAATGTGAGGTCTCTGTAGCAGTTATCAGTGCAGCAAGACTTGAGGGGGATAAAAAACCTGGTGTAGAGAGGCCTTCTCGTCCCATCTCCTAACAATCCCAGTGTTGTGACTGTGCTGAGGGCCTAGATCAGATGTGCTTTCCTCTGGAGGAACTCTGGCCAGTTAAATTTTTTGGAAAGACAAAACATAATCTTCCAAGGCAACCACAAAAATTTGGAATTAATGAGGTGAAGGGAAGGAAGTCATTCAGTTGAAATGGGGAATTGCTCCTATTTATAAAAACTTGAGTGTTGGCTTTCCCTCTTTAAGGCAGAAGAACAAAGACTTGCTGAAGGCCGGTAGAGAACGCTGTTGCTTTTAAGCCAGTTGAGAGCTTGAAATCTATGGAGTGATGATTCAAAACTGTCAGCTAAAGAATTGAGTAAACCTTCACCTTCTCCTCTGAGTGCAGGTTCAGTTCAACTTAATTCTGCTGTCCTTCTTGCTGAAGCTGGAAAACTGCACACTAAGGCAAACAACAATATTTGTAGTCTTCGATATTCTTTGATTGCTGACCTTTTCTTATTTGTGTTGAGTGTCTTTTCTGGTGCCCTAAAAGAGCTTGTGTACCATAAGGGGCTCTGTGTGTTCTGGTTTCCTTTTCAAAGCAGATGTGAGGGCTGTGACTCAACACTCAGTGTATTAGACCATGCCATGAACTCATTAAAAGCTGGTTTGCTTGCTTTGTTGTTGTTCTCTGATTACTTGGTCAGAACCACACTCAAGTGTACCCATTGCTGGTGAGAGTAGAAACACTGGACTTGGCTAAACCTGAAATATTTTTCTCTGACCCTTTTATTTAGTGACCTTAGTGTCATATATGCATGTGCATGTTGCATATGATTTTAAGAATTCAATCCAGTTGATACTGGATTTATACTTTCTTTGCTGGTGCTGGACGAGTAAAGTCTCTCTGGGGAATTCCAGTGTGTGTGTAGCACTGGTTCAGACCCTGAAAGCCCTGCTGGGGGTTTTCCAAGGAGCTGGGTTGGGTGGTGGTTATTTTGAAGTCAGGACCTGTTTGTACACACTGCTGTGGTACCTGGACATTGGATAAGCTATGTTTGTATGTATATCGGTGTTCTCTTAGGATGTTGATATGAAGACAGTTCTGTGATCAATCTGAACTCTTTAGTCCAGACTCAGAACTCATAAATAAATGACCTGAAGCTGTATTAACATGGATCCTGACTGTAAGTCCCAGTGCTAATTAATTATCCTGAGCACGATGTGGGGCACTTTTCAGCCCCGGAGCTTGCTGAATAGGAGCTGACAGAACATGGCCTGGATGTGTGGCTGCAGCTTTTCAGGAAAGAACACACAGGATTAAGGAGCTGCAAGGCAGCCCTGCTGGTGCCTGCACCACCTCAAGGAAAACTGCTGCTTTTTGTGTCCAGAGCAGCCCTTACTTTGAGCAGGTATTGGAACAGTTCTGCCTTGTTACAGCTTAGTGAGCAAGGTCTTTGGGCTGCTTTCCTTTCTTGAAATCTCTCTTGTGCTCTGGTTGTGTTCACACCCCTGACTGGAGTGCGGTTGGTGGAAGCCTGGGGAAGGTTGGAGGAAAATAGCATCAGGTTGCCAGGTTTGTGTTAGTTCTACCCTCTTGTGCCCGGGAGCAGTGTCCCAGTTTGCTCCTGGCCTGTGTGAGTGTAACTGGGAGTCTCCCTGGGTTTGTGTATCACCCTTCCCTCTGTCCCAGGTTGTGCTGTGCCTCCAGCTAAAGGCTTTTAGCCAACTACAAATCCACTTATTTAAGGGCCCATGGTGCAGCTGTTTCAGGGCTATTTTAAGTGCATGACGGTGAAATACAGAAGGAAATGGCTGTTGTTGGCTTTTTCCTCTCTGCTGCCTTGCTGGACTGTATCTGTATTTGTGGTGGTGTGGGACTGTGTAGCCAGAAGGGCTGGAAAAGGGTAAAAGAACTGAAAGCAAGCAAACAAAGTGTTTCTAATGTCCATATAGCAACATGCTTTCCTGCATGCTGTCTGCTGTCAGGAGAGACATTGGCCAGAGAAGCAAATAGCATCTGGTTCTCATTGGGCTCTGCCTTTGGATCGTCTTCATTCTTGTTTGTCACATTATGTCTCTTTTTTCCCCCCTTCCTTCCTTTCTCCTTTTTTCTTTTTTTTCCCTGCAGTGAGTTTACAAGCCTTGCTGGAATGCACATATGGTCCTTATCATCCCCCAAGTCCAGCTTTTTTTTTTATTTTTTTTTTTTGCTGGTTAGCAGTTTGTGACATCAGGGGCTGTTAGAAGCATTAGTCACTTCTACTCCAAATAGAAAGGTCCGTGGTTTTTGGAAACCTATGGAGGAAAATGTCTTTTATGTCAGTTCTTGGCATAAATGGAACTGCGAGTGCTCTGAGCTTGTGCTGACCTTTAGCCAAACATTTTGCCCGAAGACAAATGTTCGTTCCCGCTCTCTCCAGCCACTCCTGAATTGTCAGATTTTGCTGACTGCCCTCTTTCCAGAAGAATGCAACTGTATCCTTTTTCCTCCGTGCTCCTGCCGGTTTCCTGCAGCTTGCCAATGTAAGCAGTCCCCTCTCTTCCCTGCCCGTGTTCCTCAGAGGCGGGAAGCGTGTCCCGATGTGCGCTGGGACTGCTGCAAGCCTGTGCTGGGGAGCTGGGATTGGGGCAGGCATGGGGCTGGGTGGGCTGCATCGGGCCAGGGAGCAGCTTGTGATGCCTGCTGACTGTGCCCTGTGTCATCCTGCCCTTCATTTAGGGAGCCAGCCTCGGAGAGAGCAGCGCTGCTGCCTGTTAGTGCCTGCGCCAGGGGAAGCGTGTCCAGCATCACCCACTCTCTGGGGGTATCTCCTTGGGGAACTCCTTCCTTGCTCTCATTGGCAGCTTCCTTTGGCTGGTAATTCCACAGATCCACAGGGTTTTATCTGTTAGAGCAGTATTCTGTGCAAGGGGGGATGGTACTGGACCCACACCTGCCCTTCCCCATCTGCTCTGCCCAGTGCTTTGCTGGACAAGTTGCTTCCAGTCTTCCTCCCACAGAATAACCTTTTCTGCTATCCTGATTTGTGCTATCACGATTCTCAGGGATTAAAAGGAAAATCCAGCATGTTCAAGGAGAGCCTTTTTGTGTTCCCTGTGACTTCCCTGCTTGCTGAGCGAGGGAGCCAACTGTGGCATAGCACTGCTGACAGTATTCCCTGTTACTGGGAGTAGGGAGACCTGGCAGCTTGCTGTTGTTCCAGACGTTGCTGGAGGGCTGGGACAAGGGCCTAGTGAGAAACTGTGTGTCCCTGAGCAGCTGCAGCTGGTGCCAGCTTTTATCCAGGAAGAGCAAGATGGTTTCCTGCAGTCCACCCCTCCGGGACAATGGCTGCAGCAGTGAGTCACTGCTGGGTTGGTGGGAGGCATGGATCTTCATGCCTTGATTGACACATTCATGTGCAGAATGAGAACGTGCCTTCCACAGGGTCTACTCTCCCTGTTGGGAGAGAAGGGAAAAAGAGGGGGGGGGGGAACCAACTAAGGACCTCCCAGACTTCCCAGTAGCTTATGGAGCCATCTGCCCAATCCTGCAGCCAGCCCAGCAGCATGGGGACAGGAACTCCCCCTCTTCTGCTGGTGACACTTATCACAGCCTAAAACAGCAGCTGAGAAGTCCTTCCTCTTGATGAGCTGACAAACTGATTGATTGCTGGGGGCCCTTTCCTTATGGCATCACTGCATGGCAAGGAGGGCAAGGGAGTTGTTCCTGCTCTTTGTGTTCTCCCTGTACCATTGTTCATAAGTTCTCTTGTCCAACAGTTATGGGTTTGACCATGCCTTAAGCCTCTGTAAGGAAGGGGAGGGGGGTTGTGGATGCTGTTTCAAGGAACAGAGAGCTTGGCTCTGGCACAGACACTGGGAATACTTGGTGCCCTGCTGGCATGGAGAGGGTAAGATAGATCTGTCTCTTGCTGACTGCTCTTTGCTTCTGTGCTCTCTGCTCGTCCCTGAGCTGTGTTTTTGTCTGAGCAGACAAAACTATCCCAGAGGTCCCTGGCTTTGGATGTAGCATCTAAGATGACTTCAGAAATGCAAGAACGTGTGCGTAGTAACTGGTCAAAAATGTTGCTGCCCTGAGCTGCTGACAACAATAAGAGCTTTTAGAATTTCTTAAAGGTGCCTCCCGAGTCGTGTGGCCTCAAATAACTAAACACTTGCTTCATATTTGTGGTTGAGCTCAATATTTTGCATACCAGCGTTTTCCCCCTCTCGAATTTGAGGCTCGTTTTTGTTTTCTTTAACTCTTGGGAGGCCGTGTGAAGCTGACCCCCAGCCGCCGGCAGCTCTGGGCCGGGAGGGGCCAAGGGAAGGGTTTGCCAGCAGCCTTAAGGCAACAGAGGCTCAACCAGGAGCTTGCTGGGGCTGGGGGAACAGTCCTCACCATGGTTAAGTCCTGAGCGAGGAGAGCAGACCAGAGACCGGGGCAGTAACTGCACGTGTCCTTGGGGATCTGCCCTCCTCAGCCTTTTGGGAGCGGTGCTTTTTTCCTACCCAAGAGAAGAGCAATTTTTGCTCTTCTCCAATCAACTACCACACACCTTGTGACTTGCGTGGACACTGCTCTGCTTCGTGCTGCCTCTGGAGGAGGGATGCATGTCCCAGCACAGGGCCCACCTTTATCTCCCCCTCCCCATGTGCACACAGACCGTGCACTGTTCCTGGCTCTGACCAGGAGAATAAACTTCCCCTTTATCCCTGCTCGCTCTGCCAAGCTGCTGTGGCTTAGGAGGAATGAGCTGACTCTCTCCTTGCACGTGCCTCATCAGCTGAATTGTTTTATATGGCTTCAGTGACTTCCATCCAGGCAGACCCACTGTTTGCCACAGAGCATCCCCTGCAACACTGCTTCACCTACAAAACTTTTACCACCAGGAGCTGTGTATGAAGAACAACAGATGCAAAATAACCTTGACAGGGTTCTGAGGTTGCAAACCCTTTTTTGTCTTTTGCAAGGCAGTTTTTACCCCCTTAAAATTAAGAGCACTGGAACATGGGTTCCTGAGGATAAATCTCTTTATATTGATGGTAGGTAGGCAGATGCTGTGCCTTGTCTCTGCTTAACTTACCCCCTCCCTTCCTCTGCTGGAGTTAAAACCAGCAGCTGTGATAACAGTAGCTCAAAGATTGTTGTTGACCCAAGAAATATCGACTGTGGGATGCCTTGTAGGGCTCTCTGGAAGGAGAAGTCAAGTGATCAGCATCTTTCTCAAGAAACAAGCATTTATTTGTTCGTGTAGCTCTGCAGTTTTTGTAGGGGTTAGCACACAGCTCTGGAGGTTCAGAATTGCTTCCTGCTCCTGGATGGTGTGGGAAGAGGGAGGGAATATATGCCCTATAATGTGGTCTTCAGTAAAGGCAACATGGGTGTCGTAAGGAAGAGTTTAAAAATAAAGACTGTTTTTGGGATGTCTTAAGCTCTCTGACATCTGAGAACACGCAGACACCCAAATCTAGCAGCGTGTCTGGTGCAAACTGTCTGATCCCTCCAGGAGTCTGTGGAGCTGCAGTTTTACCCACACTGATCTTGTCCATGGTTCCTGAAGCTGGGAGCAAGGAGAGGTGCTTGGCAAACAGTTACTCTTTTAGTGTGCCTGTAAGAGGTCAGTGCTTCCAGGCACAGCGACTTGTCTGTGGTTCTGAGGCGTCTCCAAGGACTGAGTTTCTGTGAGGGACAGCTGAGGGGGTGTTTTAGTCCAGGCGTGTGTTTAGGTGCAGTGTTGGGGAAAAAGTGGGCTGAGCTCTGTTCATCCACTGCAGGAAAATGAGGAATGCACTTGGGAAGAAGGCAGTGAGGCAGGGTGATGATGTGCCTTTGCACTTGGGGTGAAGTGCCTGAGCAGCACTGCTGACTTCCTCTGGAAGGAGAGCCATGTGGCAAGAGGAATAAATCAATGCATGTAGCATGGCCATGGTTGTTGGTGCAAACGGGGGCTCTGGGGTTGTCTCTGTGGGGCAGGAGCCTGCAACTCCTCTTCAGCTGGATTTGCCCAGTTCTCAGTGGCATGACTCAGTTGGGATCAAACCCAGCCCACTGACTGTGCTCAGGAGCTTGTTGGGGCGATTCACAGCCGGAGCAGCGGGGCCATCTGACTTAGCATCCCCTTGTTGTTAAAACACTTCTGTTCTGGCAGACCGAAATGCGTGAATCACTTGCCTGTTCTGCTAAAGATACCCTGAGCAATCAGGCTGGTTGCTCTCCAGCAGAGGCTTCCTTTCCATGTGGATAAAGCTATCCCCTTGAAGAGGGTAGAAGCAGGAGCGGAGGCCTGGCTGCAGTGGTAAGAGGTTATGCAGCCCTTGGATCCTTCCTTTGGATTCCTCTGCAGCTCCCCAAAAACTGTGTGCACTTTCCAAGCCCATCTCTGTGCTGCAGAACTGGCTGTTCGGTTGCACGATGCTTTTGTTTGTGGGTGCAGAGAAAGATTTAGAATCCTAGTTCCTTTGGCTCTCCTGCCTTCTCCAAGATGCCTGTCTGTGAGACTTGTGCAGAACTGCACCTATTTTCTCTGTCTGCTCCACTCAGGGAGCTGTGCTCCATCCTGGGAACGCTGAGGGAGGTGGAGGCTTGCCTTTGTCTTTCATCTCTGGCTGTGCCTCGGGCCTCGGAGCTTTTCATGAGCTTTCTGGTGTTTGGGGCAGATAACAGACTGCGCTGCTGCTTCCCGTTGTGAGCGCAGCTTGTGAAAAATACTTGGCATTGCAAAGTGCAGGGGTAGTTCTTGTTTATTCCACTGTTGATGTTTGCCGCTTGCAGGGGAAAAAAGCAGGGGAGGGAAATAAACCCGAGAAGGTCTGCAGCAAAAAATAACTGACACAGATGCAGATGAGTGTAACTCCTGTTCCTGCTGAGTAACTGGTGATGAGGCAGTACTTGCTCGCCCAAAATATATCAGGGAAAGAGAGACTGGTGCTGAAAGATGTTCAACACCCACCACTTTCTGTGAAGTCTGTGAGTCATGGGCGCTTACTGCTTTCTGGGGTCAGCTCTGAGCTCCCTTCACTTCATCATAAACCCAAGCCCACTGGTGTTTTAAAAATACTAATGTTAGAAATATTTAATTTAACCCATTCACGTAACATATAAATGCCAGGGTCTCCTTCCATTGCCTGGGGCTTCTGCAGGAGAATTACAGTTGTGGGTCAGTGGTCTCTTCTGTGTTGTTTGTCACTCAGCCTGAGTGAAGGAGGTGGCATCTCTCAATCACACTAAGCTTCTGTGATGTGGTGCTGATGGAATAGCTGTCAGTCCACAGAGGGGTGGAGGTGAACAGGTGGATTGGGGTTAAGCCTTCAGACAAACCTGATTTAGGTGCTAGGAGAAGGCTCAAGTATCTAATAGAGGTGTTGGGCCCTGTCTGTCGGCGTGGCAGAAAAGGACCCCTAGCTCCTTTCTGCCGTATGGTGATGGCACAGACAGAGACATTTTCACTTGATGTTGTCTTTCCCAGAGAATTATTGTATTTCTTTGAGTCTGAGTCTGTTTTCATCAACATTCAGCCCATATGTAATTCATTTTTTCCTGCAATTGGTGGCTGGTCTGTATGTTCTGAGGGGGGAAGTAGAGCTGCTCAGCAATTGTGCAGAGAGTAGGAAGTCCTTCTCTGCTTTTGATTCTTATTTTATCAACCAGAGAGTGTCTTTTTTCCATGTCTGGTCCAAAGCCCACTGATTTTGTGGAAAAGAAGCTGCTGCTTCCAGCATCTTTAAACCAGGCTGAGGCTGCCCACGACTGTAATTTAATATGGCCTTGGGGGAGTGACTGTGCTGGAAGTGTTTGGGTTTGGAGGAAGGTTAGAATTTTCTAAGTTAAGGACAAAACAAACTTCGGGAGAAATATGTGAAATAACAGCAGAGCTGCTCTAGGTCTGCCAAGTTGGTGGGAATTTTTTGTTTTACCTGTGCTCAGGACATTGGCACAACCGCCATTTGCCAGGGAAGAGATAACTGGGCTGGCTTCTTTTTCCAAGCTTCTCTGTGAATTATGGTACAGCTGTTGTGGAGAAGTCCTAAATATAATCTTGGAGCTGTTTCAAACCTCCCTTGTGCAGGGTCTGTGCTGCCCTGTTCCCCTCCACAGCCTTGGGGTGTTGGATGTTGTCAGCTCAGGCCCCCTGAGCAGCCAGGAGGAGGAGAGCGGGTCACGGGGGGTGACTGGCACCTTGGGGCTCCCTGACCTGGCTTCTTTTCCTGCTGAAGACGTGGAGAGGCAGCACCAGGGGCTTTGTAGGTCATGGAGGAAACGCTGGGATCAGTGCCCTGCTTTGTCACCTGGTGTCAGATGGGTTATTTGTACACCAAGGCACGGCAGAGCAGCACGCTCGCTTTGTTCCCTTCCGCTCCAAGCCTGGAAAAGCTGGAGAGACATTTAGGTGGCTCTAGAGGCACTGTTGCTATCTGAGCTATGTCCTGCTGTGGCCCTGCCAGAGGGATGCTGAGGCCTCAGGAAAAAGGTTTGGGTGTTGCAGTTTGGTACAGAATCATGGTTTATTAGTGACAGGCACGGGGAAACAGTCTGGTGGTGTTTGCGTGCCTTGGGGTCAGGGACATCTTAACTCCCGAGCCCCATGGCAGAGAGCTGGGTAGAAGTAAAAGGAGAGTACTTTGGGGGGGGAAACCTAAGAGAAAGATGCTGTGTCCCAAAACTCTGTGTCATTAACACAGTTCTGACAGGACTTCTTCCCTGACAGGGGGTTTGCAACCCTGTTAAATGCTTTCCTTCTTGGTCTTACAGAACGATGACCTCAGGAACCTGTCCCTTTCTGGCCACGTGGGCTTCGACAGCCTCCCTGATCAGCTGGTCAACAAGTCAACGTCCCAGGGCTTCTGCTTCAACATCCTCTGCGTGGGTAGGTCACCCTGCCCCTCTGGGCAGTCAGGGCTGCACCCCTCCACAGACTCACACCTCCTCCCTCTGCAAAGGGATGAGCTGAGCCACAGGGGACCACAGTGCCAGGGAAGTGACAGTTTTCTTCCCAGAGCTGCTCCAGGGTAAAATCTAGCATCCCTCTTTTCCTTTTCTCTACTTTGTCCCCTGAGTCAAAACGTGGACATTTTTAGCTGTTAAAATCTTCGCCTTTGATCATCCTGTGGTTCTGTTTTCCCCAAAGGCTGCCCATAAGGAAACTGAGCTAACTTGGGTGCTAAATGTATTTTTAAAAGAAAGTGAACTTCAATCTGCCTTTCTCTGGGTTGGGTGCAGAGGCTGTTTCTCGCCAAATGACATTCCTTCCCTTCCAGGCTTTGCCTGTATAGTTACATTCTTAGTTTCTCCAATTGGAATTGATGCCATTTTTAGTCTCCAAGTGATGGACTGGAGAACAAAGCCTGTCACCTGTCCTCTGCTGTATTTAACCTGCGTGCTGCAGGTTGGTTTTATAGCCTGAGTTACCTTTCCCAAATTGTTCAGAGGGTGAAATACAGGAAGGCAAATCTCCTCTTTGCTATAGGGAGATTGGTGCTGTCTTGGTACTCCATGGATACTACACACTTGGAAATCCATTGCTCACCCCCTGGGAGCTGGGAGCTGAACTAGCATGGACTTGTCAGTGGACCCAGAATGTGGTTCTGCAAAGTGACACAAATGCTGGGTTTCACTCTTAGCTTGGCAGAGCAGGCTGTGAACACCATCTCTCCGTTCATTGTTCAGTTAAGCCTGCAAGAAGGGAGTATTGTCCCTTCTAATTAGTTACATTAATTAGCTGGAAAAACCCTGCAGCCCTCTGACTGTGAATTTTGCCCAGTGAATTGAGGGTTTCTGTGAGCTGTGTGAATAGAAGTCTGGCACACAGACTGGGCTCCTCTCTGTAGCTTTGCGTGTCGAAGGAGGAGATAGGAGAGCAGTTGCACACTCGAGCTCCCAGCCCTCACGTGACTCCTGGAGCAGCATGAATCCATTGCAGTTCAGCAGGGAACAACCCGATTAGCAGGCAGCTCTTTGATCAAAATGGCATAAATTAATTGCCTTTCTCTCTTGCAGTAAATATTCCTTTCTTAGCACGACTTAATATGTCTCCATTAGCAATTTGATCCACCTCTTCTTTTTTTCCTGTAAAATGTGTCAATCCACCAATTTTCACCCCATATTAAAATTTCACACAAACCGCTGTAGTTGTCCAAGGAGCAGAAATCTTACTTTGGAAGCAAATTGTTTTCTGTAATGGTGACTTGAGAAAGGACGTGATGAACTTTGGCCTTGTAATGTGAGACTTTTAACTGGGATGTGAAAGGCTGCAAAGGCCATCTAACACAACACGCAGGAGTTCATATGAGGAGCTCCCTAAAATCTTCAGCTGCAGAGATGAACATACTGTACCATGAGTTCAGGACTCAGCTTTTCACGTGAGCTGCCTCAGCCCACCCCTGCTCACAGCAGGAGTAGCAGTAGCTGTGTGAGAGTATAATTGCTAAACAAACACTTCTGACTTAGAAATGGGATTTGGGCTAATGCTTTCATCCATGTTACTAATTGCACTGGAGATTAGTGAACCTATAGTAGTTTAAAAAGTTGGTATTCGATCAGTGTGCTATTTTCCTTTTTTTTAAAAAACACCTTATGTATTTCTCTGTCTCAAATTTTTATTGCCTCAGTTGTGCTGTGGGTTTTGGGTGACCTTCTTGCAACAGAAAAAAAAATATTTTAAAAAAACCAAACCAAAATAAAATCAGGTGTCTCCTTGGGAATCAAATACAGTGTTAAGAGAATTTACAACTTGCTTCTGTGAGGAAAGTTCCTGGTTCAGTCCTGGGGAATTGGTAGAGACGGGGACTGTCTCCAAAGACATCTGTTCCTGCAGGGATTATCTTGCTTAGCCATGTGCATGTAGCCTAATTCCACTGTTATCCAAGTGGAATAACTCCTTAACCTGGCGAACGTGCCCGAGAAGACGAGGAAAAGCAGCCAGACCATCCCAAGTTGCCTTTGTCTGCTCAGGTGAAACCGGCATCGGCAAGTCCACGTTGATGGACACTCTGTTCAACACCAAGTTTGAGAGCGAACCGGCGACACACAACGAGCCCGGCGTGAGGTTGAAAGCCCGGAGTTACGAGCTGCAGGAGAGCAACGTGCGCCTGAAGCTGACCATTGTGGACACCGTGGGGTTTGGAGATCAGATTAACAAGGATGACAGGTAAACTGGGCTCTGGCAGGAGGAGGGGTGTGCTCGCAGGTCGGGAGGGTGTGACTGGGGGCTCAGTAGGTCCCTCGCTGTTCCTGGGGGTGTTTCCTGATCCAGGAAGTGATGCTGCTCTGTGCTTTTGGTTTGTCTTCTCCAATATTTCTCCCAGCGTGAGGCCCTACTGCTTTCTTTGCAACATGTCTCTGTCTGAGGTTTTTGGGCTTCCGTGGTCAGAGACAAAATTTCCAGAAGCCAAGAAATCAGAGCAACAGTCGTGTTATAAACCCACGCAGTGGTATCCATGAGGCTGCCCTTGGTGGAGGGGGGATAAATGGAAAAGTTTATTTTTTTCCAGAAACACAGTTCCCTTTTTTGGGAGAAAGTGAAAATCACCTGTAGCATGGGATGCAAAGCTGTACATTTGTTTTCATGCCAAACTAGTCCTTTTCAGAGAGTGTGTTACAATGCACAAGGTTTTTTCTCTTCAGCAAAATGGTCCCCTCAAAGTCCACGAGCACAGTTGTCTTCTGAGCTTTGCTCACAGGCTTCAATTCCGGAAAAACCCTTTTTATCCTTTTGTCAGTCTCCCTTCCCTCTTTCAAGATTTTCAGTGAGATTGACAGAGCTCACACTTCAACTGGAGATGTACAAATACTTTGTTTTTCAGGGTAGCAATCTTGTGTGGTTTCCATGCACCTAAAATCCAGGGTCTCTACCACGTTATCTTGCTGTCATGTCCATTATGCTTTGCCTGTGCACATGTGGAAACACAACTTGTTACGAGGGACTGGAGGTTGCTGGGGAGGGTCTTAACAAGCCGAGCTTGTCCCGTAAGGTCCAGAGCACCCATGAGGCTGCCTGAGTGTCCACCAGTGCCCGGTGTTTTCCCAGTAGCCAATTCCCAATTTTTCTGTGCCTCTCCTCTCTCCAGCTACAAGCCCATAGTAGAATACATTGATGCACAGTTTGAAGCCTACTTGCAAGAAGAGCTGAAGATCAAGCGGTCCCTGTTCAACTACCACGACACCCGGATCCACGCCTGCCTCTACTTCATTGCGCCCACCGGGCACTCGCTCAAGTCCCTGGACCTGGTCACCATGAAGAAGCTGGACAGTAAGGTACTTGCTGCCTGTGTTACAGCCCTACTAGTGCTTTCATTATCTTGCCACCAGGGAGTAATGTGTGTTTCTACCACTAGAGAGTTGCAGAGGGGCTGTGTGCAAAGTGTACCTGGTGCAAGCTGCTACAGTGGGTCATTGTTCTGCTTCACATACTCAGAGATTTATTAAGAGTTTGGACTCCTCCCCTCTCCCAGCCCTGCCTCGGGTAGGGAGCTTGGCCCTGTGCTCCCCAGCTAAGCTATAAAGTCAATAAAGACAATTCAGGTCGTCTTACTAATCAGTGAAAACCAAATGGAAGTGCTGTGTCTGTTTGCTCTGACCACATCCAGCTAGACACAAACAGTGATTTGATCTTCTGTGGCACATGTTAGTGGTGTTCTAACTGTAATCTCATAACCAGGGATCTGAATAAATATGTTACTTGGCATCTGCTTTTCAGTTACCCTCATATGCTTGGTTTAAACCACGGTTTAAAGGTTTCACCTCTTTTCTGAGAAAAATAACCGAGGTACAAATGTAAAGCCTGAGTAGTTAAACTAAGCTTTGTCTGTGCTTCTTTACGTCATGATTAAGCAATTTAAATCTGTCCACCGTGCACCTTTGGCTCGTTGGATCCTGATTCTGCAGATCACTGGTGGCAGTGGCTCTTTATTTCCTGGAGGGGCCTATCGATTGGGTTTTATGTGGTGATGGAGAAGGTTCTGTGCCCTATTCAACTGAAAACAGGGTTATGGAGATTTACCCTAATTGGCATTTGTGTTCTGTCTTTTGGCCCAGCGAGATTTAATATCTCCAGACCATCCTCCAAACAGAATCAAGTGATGTAATAGAAGAGGATTTTCAAGTGCTGTACTTAAAATCCCTTTATATAAGTCAATACCACTGTTATCCTCGCTATGATTTCTGTCTGCTGTTGCATGGAGAAACAAATCCTGCATGATCAAAAGCAGAAACTGTCCCTCTGGAGGGACAAGAAAGGAAAAAAGGCAGGGTCCTTATCCTTGCCAACAGCCTGTCTAGGGAAGAGTGTCAGTAACTGATCTTTCATCTCAGAGCTGTGCAGGGAGGAATGAGCCCTGCTACTGCAGTACAGCCATGTCTGGGGGCATGTGAGGGCACACAGGTGGGGGAAGTGTGGCTGTGCTACTGCCAACCCCTGTCTTGTGTGTCACAGGGTTGGATAGAGACCATCTGCTTCCACCTCCTGTGGGGTGACAGCAGCACTGCTGCCCACCCGAGTGCCCCTGATGGCAGCCCCCGAGCAAACACCTGTGACAGGCTCTTGTCCCAGGGAGGCTCCTGCAGTAATCCAACCTGCTGCAGTGGAAGGAGATGTGCCTAGATGGTCATTTCCTTTTTTTTCTTTTTTGGAACAGTTTGTAATAATCTGTGACAGCATTTCCTGTCCAGCCAATTCGGATGAGGAGGGGAATACGACAGGGCAGGAAATAGCATGTTGCCAAATTGCATTTGACTTCTTTTTAAGGCCATCATCACTGCTGCCTGGAAATCCTGTCTGAGGTGATGCTGGCAGCAGCAGCCCCGGGGAAGGTCATCTGCTGGGGGTGCTGGCTGGTGGCACTGGTAGGGCTGTCCCTGCATGTCCTGCTCTGTCCTCTCCTGGTGACACAACCTGTGCAATGCTGTATGTGGAGGTGCCGTCTCTTGTCCTGCAGGTGAACATCATCCCCATCATTGCCAAGGCTGACACCATTGCAAAAAACGAGCTGCACAAGTTCAAGAGTAAAATCATGAGCGAGCTGGTCAGCAACGGCGTCCAGATCTACCAGTTCCCCACGGACGAAGAGACGGTGGCCGAGATCAACGCCACCATGAGCGTATGTCACCTGGGGGTTCCTTGGGGGCTTCCCCCTTGGCGGGGGCCCGTCCTTGATGGTGGTCCTGTATTTTATTTGGCTTTAAAACTGCAGTCTAAGCACAGACGCCAGGCTGGCCAGAAGGGCTTTGGGGGCTGGAGATACCTGGCCTAATCCGCTTTATTGTCTGACAAACAAGTTTTCTCTGAGCGTTTTTCATATCCTTCCCCAGTTGCAGCGTTCCCATCTCAGGAAAGGAAAAGGATGGGAGGCAGGGCCCCAGCACGGTCAGGGCAGGGAGCTGAGGTTTGGGTTTCCTGTCCCAAACGACCACTTGTTGCTCAGTGGGGGGTGATTCACTGCTGCCTTTGTTTCGGTTTCCGCAGAGAACAGGGCACCGTTGGTGATGTTCCAGCTCTCCATAAGGCTGGTGGCCATCAGCAGCTTGGCTTTCACCTCCTTCCCCTTCCTCTAGCAGAGGGTGGGATTTGAGGGCACGCAGGGCTAGGGTAGATCAAACATTTTAGTGGGGTTTATGGGGGAAAACACTGTTTTCTATGGTCCTAACTTGAGGTGCAAGGGGAAGAACCTGAGCTTGAGGTTGCTGGCATATACATGCAATATTATCTGGGCATTTTAGGTGGTTTTAGAGGGGCACATAACGCCCAAGAGGATGTGCCAGCCCTAAGGCAAGTGCACTCAGATTAAGCCATTTCCTTGCTACTTGAAGGCTTTTCTGAGTTTCCTCGCACAACTGCTTGTAGATGGGCAATTATCCCATCCAACTGGATATTAGACCTTCTCCAAAGGTGCCTGTTTGTTTCCTGTCTTCCCTGTGTGTGTTCTGTTCTGAGCAGGGAGAAGCTGGCACAGAGAAGGGACATGGCTCTACCAGGGTGCATCGTGTGCAGTGTTTTGCTTTCCTCTGGTGCAGCCTGGCTGTTGGGAAACTCCTTTGCCAGTTAATCCTATCTCCTCTGCCCTGACATCTTCCCCACCCACCCAGCCTGTGACCACGGCTTGGCCGACACAGCTCCCGGAGCTTGTGCCCAGCCCTGTTGGATGCTGTTAAGGCAGGGAGAGCTCCATGGGGCTGGGCTGGCCAGCTCCCTGCTGGCAGCAGCCACATTTCTGGGAGTAGATCCCAGATTGTTGCCACCACACCCATGGGGAGACTGGGACGGAGCAGAGCTCCATGACTCAGACGTGTCGGCCCAGGGCTGGGTTGACTCTGCTCTTCCCCTTGCTCACAGCTTTGCTCTTTTTAAGAGGAAGCATTAGCAGTTCTTTGTAGCAGCAGAACCCCCCTGAAATTTTCCTTGGGAGAATGTACTTTATTTTCTTTTTTTTATTGTTTCACAGTTCTGTCTCCTCAGTGTTCTAATTCACTTGCAGTTTGTGAGACTTAAGATAGTCTGGGCTTAAGATAGTCATGCTCTGTAATTACATGGCAAATATACATGTCTCTGGTATTCTTAGGACGTCAGAATTTTGGGCTTTAAGTCTGATCAGGTTTCTCATCCAGATTGTCCTGTTGCTCTCCCCAAAACACCAGATGAATTGCAAAGGCGTTGAAGCAACTTAGATCTAGCAGAGCTGCCACAGTAAACAGCTTTCTTGAGAAACAATCCCTGGCAAGGCAGCGAAGGAAATCCCCAACCTCATTGTCCCTTTCCTTTCATAGGTCCACCTTCCTTTTGCTGTTGTTGGCAGCACCGAAGAAGTGAAGATTGGCAACAAGATGGCAAAAGCCAGGCAGTACCCCTGGGGTGTCGTGCAGGGTATGTTACCAAAGGCACAGAGAAGGCCTTGTCATCCTGTCCCGTTCCGATCAAAGACACACTGATCTCTGGATGGTCCTTGTCAAAACCTCGCTTGAGAAAGCACAGCCCAGATCTGGACATGGAGCCAAAAGCTCTTTCCTGCAGGAGAGCAGAGTTTGGCCAGGGCACTGTTTGCAACCCAGGCTGTACTGAAGCTGCCAAAGATAGATAGGGCTGATCCTCGCTTTCCAACCAGTACTGACAAGTACAGGATTGAGATGGTGACAGTCTGCTTGTGACTTCAGCTGTATATCCCATTGGATAATGGCCTGGGGAGCTGCAGGGGGACATTCACAGGGCAATTCTGCAGTACTCTCCAAATTCTCAATAATACAGGCTGGCCCTGAAGCAGCTTCAGACTTACTGTCTTCAGCTGTATACACCAGAGGATAGTACTGAGAAAAACAGTTAGGAAAGAAGTTGATATGTTTGGGAAGTCTTGGACTCAGCACATCCTGCTGGGTTCTTGCTGTTCCCAGGAAACTGGGACCTGGATGGTTTAAGAGATCTAGTTTAGGCATTGCCTGCTCGGGCCCCTGTGAGTGCTAGGATTTAGAGTGGGTCTGAGTGGGAAGTGAAATCCTGCGTGCAAGTGGATCATCACCTTGCTGGTGTAAAAATGCACGGAGGGATGGGAGCTCTGTGACAGATGGGCATCAGGGAGATTTTTCAAATCCAGGGGAAGGCCTCGAACTCGTGCCCGTGTTGGTGTGGGGTAGTTTCACCCCCGGGCCATCAAGGCAGTTTGGTGCAGGCTGACCTGGAGTTCTGCCTGTGTGCCTGGAGAACTCGGGGCTTGCTGAACTGGGGCCCAGATGCAGGGAAAGGGGGGACCCAGCCCCTGGGCGTAACATCTCTGTGGATGCTCTGTTGTCTTCGCAGTTGAAAATGAAAATCACTGTGACTTTGTGAAGCTGCGGGAGATGCTGATCCGAGTGAACATGGAGGACCTGAGAGAGCAGACGCACACCCGGCACTACGAGCTGTACCGGCGCTGCAAGCTGGAGGAGATGGGATTCAAGGACACGGATCCGGACAGCAAGCCTTTCAGGTAGGGCCCTGTACGACACTGCTGTGATTTGCAGCCACCTGCTGTGCTGCAGCTCAGGGCTGGGCACTTCCCGGGCAGGGAAAGGGCAGCCGTGTCAGGGAAAACGCGGGAGGGTGACTCGTGCGTTGAGGTGTGGTGGCTCACTGGGGGGGAGATCCTGGGATCAGCGCTCTCTGACCCTCAGACAGCTTTTCACAGCTGCTCCAAGGTGAGCTGTGAAGAGGGAGCCATGGTCTCATGCTTGAGGTTTGGCTGGTTACTACACACATAGTTTATTCTGTCAGACAGCTTTATTGGTCTGAAGCCCAAGTCATCAGCCAGGGACAACAGCTGTGTGGGAATTCGGGAGGGAGTGTTTGTTTTCTCCTCTCATTTCCTGTTTCCCATTCCTCCCCAACTTTTCCCCAATAATTGCATCCTCTACCTTAGCAACATCCCACGCTCCTCTCTGCCCCAGTCAGAATTCAAGTGCATCAGTGGGGGGTTTTACCCCCATAACACCCGTGAGTGTCAGGGATTGGCGCTGGTTTGGCATTTTATTTGACAGGCTGAGTTGATGCAGCTGCATTTCTTCTGCAGCACAGACACTCTGCTGGAATCAGTCAAGCCCAGTTCTGTTACTAAGCCCAAGTGTGAAGCTTTATTGGATTTCCTTTCTGGAGAGCAAGGGCTTAAGATGGGCTCAACCCTTCCTTTTGAGGAATCTGAGGAATTTCCATTGCTTCCTGTACACGAGGCCTCTTTTTGACCAAGCTATAAGTAGAAAGGAAATGAAAATGTACAGAATTTCTCCATCTGGTACGTGCTAGTTCAGAGCAGTTCCCTCTGGGTGCCTTTTCCCTCCAATAAACAAACAAGCCCCATGATCCCAAGCTGTTTGGCCAAGACTGATGTATATCTGATATGAGGAAGATGTTCTCTCTGAGCTCAGGGATCAAAAGGATGCCTTTCCCTGCACTGGGGCCCGGGGAGCCACAGGGGCTGCTGCTCCTCAGCCAGCTTGCATCAGCCAGGAGCAGAGAGCCTTTGGAAAATCTCAGGGGGACCAGGGCAGAAGGCCCCAGCAAACCATTGGTGCTGTGTAGGCGCTTGTGTGAGGTGTGAAAAAGGGGGATTGGTGATGGTTGAGACCCCCACTTTGCTGGCAGAACCCCCCCTTGCTTGGCCCAGCTGCACGAGGTGAGGAGGGAGCAGCACCAGGATCCCCACAGGCATCTGCTCCATGAAATGGAGTCCTCTGCACAGAGACCCTTCTGCTGTGGGCTGGTTTCTCTGCTGCTCTGGTTAACCTTTTCAAAACACATCTTTTTTCAAGGAATATTATTTGCCAGGGCATCCCTCCGTGTGTGTGGGTGTGCTGGGGAATCGAGTTACTCTTGTAATCTGGGCTCATATGTTTGTGTACTTAAAAAGCTAATTCCCTTGTCATCTTTGTCTGTGAGAAGCTGCAGGGATCCCAGTTGGTTTGGACTGTTATTCCTTGGGGCTGTAATTGTTTTTTTCACATGCAGCCTGGGAGTTGCCTGGCCAGTTTCTCTGAGAACTTGGCTCCTCTGAACTCGGAGTCACTGCAGCAGAGAATGAAGCTTTGAACCTGGGACAATTTAACAGGAAGCCCCTGCACCCCTGGCTCCTGGCAACCTTTTCCTGCTTGTCCATCGCCCAGCATTGTGTTTTTGGGAATGAGCTTTGCAAGGGACGTTTGCAGTACAGGATGGGATGAACAGTGTGCAGAGCTTTCTGGTTTGGTCTGAAAGGCTCTGCTGCTCCCTAGTACAGTGTGTCACTAATTGCAGATTCAGTTTGTGCTCACTGAGCAGCAGAGGCTCACCTGCCCTCTGGGTTTTCCTAGAATCTAGCCAGATCCTTCAGAAGGGCTTAGGAATTTACATTTGTGTCCACAATCAGAGTATTAAATCCAAGACTGAATTTCAGGGAGGTTTTGATTCAAGTCTCCAGATCTCCTGCTGTGAGAGATCTGGTTCTGGATTTAGTGAAGAACCAGAGACGGCTCTTGCCCTGCTCTCCCATGAAAGGATTTTTGTCATTTTTAGAATCAGTATTTTTGCTTCCATGTGTGGGAGGCTGCTGTGGTCATCTGGAATGGTGTGATTCCTCCAGGGCGGCCAGTGCTCTGCCAGAAGAGCTCTGGGCATCCTGTCTGGAGAGTATTTTAGGAGGCAACTGAAGTGCCTGTTAATTAGCAGAATTAAACACTTGGGATAATCTGTCAAGTTCTGTTCCTCAGTTCAATATCCCACGCCCCCCAAAGAAAAGCAACAAAAAGCCACCAAAAACCCCAACACTGCCAGGAAAGACAAAAGCTTGATGTCATTGGAATTAGGATGTTCCGCTGGCCCAGTGGTTAATGTGTTCCCTGGGCACATGGATACAGTGTGTCTGTGTGTTATCAATGGAGTTTTCATTTAAAAAATGCATTTTCAGAAAAACCTCTTGGGGGAAATAGTTATCATTCCCACACTATCGTTACGGCTGAGCTATCCAAATCCATTTAAGGAATAAAATAAAGAGGAATTTGGTGTCCAGAGTCCCTGACAGGCTCTGAAAATCTCAGAGGTGCATGGACAGCATATTTTATGTCCCAAATCTGTGCTGCCTATCTCAGTGCTGGGGAAATAAAGGAATGCCAAAGAGTAGAGGGGGAATGAAGGAAGGAGGGAATCCAGTTATGTGGTTATTTGGAGGAGGGGGCTGATGCTTGTTCAGAAAGGCCAAAGGAGAAAGAGAGGTCTCCCGAGGTGGCTTTATATAATCAAGCCCCTGATCCAAATCCATTAGCAGTGAGTAGTGAAAATGAGTTTTGCTGTGTGTCAGCGTCGAGATTAAAGAACTACACGAAGCCAGATCTCACACTGTGCCTGCTCCACAAATCCTGCACTTGGAATGATGAGTCTCTCGGTGCAAACAGTGGGAGAAGGGAGGGGGTGTGACTCAGGCGGATCACAAGCCCTGTGGGCATCGGGGGTTGGTGTAGGCGCTTACACAGTGGCTGCTGCTTTTGGAGGACAGTCACCCTGCCTGCTCAGTGATGTGCAGGATCCTGGTCACGGAGCGGTTCCTTTCCCATTTGTCTCCCACTGCTGCCATCTAGCGAGCTGGGGCGGGGTTTGGTGGAGTGGATCGTGCCTCTGTGGTACTGGGGGACCTCTGATGATATTCTGTGAGGAGACAACCCAAGTGTAAGGTCATCAAAGGCTGGGAGCTCGTGGCTGTGCGTGAAGCACGGCTCTGACGGGGTTCTGTGTGTTTCCAACAGTCTCCAAGAGACTTATGAAGCAAAGAGGAATGAATTCCTGGGCGAACTCCAGAAGAAGGAGGATGAAATGAGGCAGATGTTTGTCATGCGAGTGAAGGAGAAGGAAGCGGAGCTGAAGGAAGCGGAGAAAGATGTGAGTCTGTTGTAACTCGGGGGACTCTGAGGGTTTAGGCTGGGGCTTTTCCAGAACATGTCCTGCTATGGGAGGGATCTGCTTCTCCTGCCTCACAGAGGAGCATGTGATACAGAGAAAAGTATGGCCCTCAATGGCTGTTTTCTTCCTGCACAAGCAGGATGGAGTCCAGTCAGTATAAAGCAGTGGGAGATGGAATGTGGGGTGGAACGTGCCTCTCTTCCCATCCAGTTCTCATTGTCTCTGTCCCAACAGCTTCATGAAAAGTTTGACCATCTAAAGAGGACTCACCAAGAAGAGAAGAAGAAAGTGGAAGACAAAAAGAAGGAACTGGAGGAAGAGCTGAACAACTTCCAGAAGAAGAAGGCGGCAGCTCAGCTGTTACAGTCACAGGCTCAGCAGGCAGGTTCTCAACAAACCAAGAAAGACAAGGACAAGAAAAAGTAAGCGGATGTCACCCACATCCTTTGTAGGGTTTGTTACAGTTTTGGGAGGTTGTTTTTTTTCTTCTTGCTGCATGTCTGTATTTGCTTTTTCCCATCACCAGACTGGAAACAGGGCTTTTATCAGCCTGATCAAATAAAATATTTTTTTCTAAAGGGTGGGCCAGGGACACGATCTTAATTTTTCTCTAGAAGAGTACCTTCAAATTTTAAGTTGAAGTCTGACTGGTGTGGGAGAGCAATCGGATGGTGGAGGTTTGACTTGTGATCTCTCCAGCATCTTCTGGAACAGCCGTGAGATGTTCTGGACTCAGATTTATCTGCCTGAGCCAAAATTGTTAAGGGAGTCACTACCTGTCCTTTCTTTCACCAGTGGTCTCCAGTTCCCATTCCTTAAGGTTGTAGTTGTAAGTAGAAGTAGCTTAGAAACCAAACCACCGTGTTGTTTTTACATGGGAAATGCTAGTGCCAAAAGTGATTACTTGGAAGCTTGCTTTAAAGACAAGAAGCTTTGGTTATTTTTTTAAAGAAAAACAAACTACTATGGTACCGTAATTGCAGTTAAATGGCATTTGTGGTTGTATGGAGTTGACATAATAAGCTAAGAAACCCTTACCTTTAAGAAAGATCATGGCACTGTTTTTTACTATTTTATATCCGTATCCTAGGAGTGTAACCCTGTACCCTCTGTTGGCTTTGCCCATTCTCCTAGTAAGAGGGTGCTCATGCAAGTCCTTCCTGGGCCATCTGTGCTAATGGTGCTAGTTGGTACCTGCCACTGGGAAAGCTGTCGAGGGGGATGCAGCAAATCTCCCTGGAAAACACTCAGTTAACCCACACACAAAAATGACAGTTCCACACTGCTTTTACTGGCCGAGAGAGCAGGGGGGTGTTCCTTCCAATTAACGCTGGAAGAACCAAATGCCAGTGGGGATGTGACACAGATACCTGTGTCTGCCTCGCTAAGCTGGGAGCTGAAGCCTGATGTGAGCTGTGTGAGAGCACGAGCCCAGGAGGGGACTCCCACTGCAGCTGGACTGGTGTGTTTGTACAGCTTGGCACTTCACCCTCGCTGTATGTCCCCTGGCCCTGCTGCTGGGTCAGTGCCCAGTAGTCATTTCTTCTGCCCCGGGGAAGGTGGGGAGGGCCTGGGGCTGGTTCCTCAGCTGAGGTCAATTGATGTAGCTCCTATGGAGCCCTGCTGCTCGATGCTGGCTGAGAACCTGGCCGTGGGCACCCGCTGGAATACGAGGAGTGCTGTGTGCTGCATGCTCTGCTTGGCTAGGAATCCTTACAGACCTGTGGGGTCCAGGCGTGCTGAAACACCCTCCTGCAACCGTGGCTGTAAGCAGGATAGGCTGAAACCCCTGTCTGCTCTCACCTGAGAATTCAGACATGGTGATGTGTTTTCTAGAAAGAATAGGAAGTTTTGAAGGCCCTCTTTCTTATCTCTTTACAGAGTTGGTAGCTTAACATTTTTAAGAACTCTGCAGTCAGATTTTTCATCTTAGATCTGAGACCAGTGCAGTGCAGGATGGTCTGGGGAGTTCTGTCTCTTTGTGTAGCTGCTCTTTGCTCCTGGGAAGTTGGCTGACACGTTCACAGTGTCGTGGGTGAGACAGGGATGTTTCCAGCGACTGTGACCAACGCAGGTTCTGCTTTGCTGATGCATTCACAGACACTCTGCCCTGAGGAACATCCCTGTGTTTTAGTGTGTCCTTTGTGCTCCACACCAGGTGCTGTACCTGCTGCTGTTGTTCTTTAGTGTCGCAGTTACTAACGGAGGCTTTCAAGGGAAGTGCTGACACTTCTGCCCTGTAGCACACCTTGGGTTTCCAAAGGCTTTGAGTTTCTCCTTGCACTCTAATGAGCAGCTGCAGTTTGTGTGGTTAAAGGCTTCCATCCTCTCTCTCTCTGCTGACATGGCCTGTGGTGCTTCTTGTGCAGTTGCCAGAGAAGTCCTTGCCATGCCTGACGCTCGCAGCCTCCCCAGGAAGTAAATCACAGGAGTGCTTTTTTATTCTCAATGTGGGATCAGATTGCTCCAGCTTGGAGAACGGAGACTTTCCACTGTGCTGTGCATGCTGGAGGGAAGGCTCAGGGTGAAATCTGCTGCTGGCCCGACTCCCTGAGGGAGAGCTTGGCCTTCCCCATTTCCAGGCGATTCCTCCAGGAATTCCCTAGCTTGTACTCATTTTTAATCTAGAATTGTTGGGGCCCTGGCCTGATGGCAACAGTGTGCTGTTCTGGGGACAGCACATCTGCATACCCCAGGCACTTCAGGGGTGACTGGAGAGGTGTACTCGAGTGATCACCTGAATGTGAGGCTGAGCATACTCACCCTGCTGTAATTTTGGGATGGGGCTGTGCTTCAAACCTGTACAGCCTGGAGGCAGTTCCTGGCAATAGCCCAGATCAGAGCAGCCAACAGCCTTTCTGGTGCTTGCCTGCTGTTTGGGAGATGGCCACATGCCTCAGCATGTACTGCTGTGTTACTGCTCATCCTCAGCCCCCAGGAGCTGGGACCGTCTGTTTGGAGGCTATTTCGGTTTATTTCAGCCTATTTCTGAAAACCAAATGTAAGACTTGGGGATTTTTTTTTTTTTCAAGTTCCTTTCTATGTAAGTTTTCAGTCCCCCACGGCTGCTCTGGCCCAGCTTACATGGTTGGTTGGTCAGTGGTTCTGCCCCCTTGATTTTTCTTTCTACATTTGCTTGTCGTAGGCTGGAGTAGAGCCTGGCCTTGAGGTTGAGTTCCTTTGTAATTCCATGATCCGTGTGCATGCCCACCCACCGGAGCGAGTTGCTGGTGTTGGCTCTCCTGGCTTTCTTTTATTTTTATTTTTTTTTCATTTTGAGTTCAATTAGTGCTAACTTTTTTGTTTTTTGTTCTTTTTTTAACTTGCAGTGCAAGCTTCACATAAAGCCTGTCGAACCAAGGATGTTCCTGCATTCACCTGCTTTTGCAGTAATGTGTCTCTGCCATCTGTTTTCTTTTTCTTTTTTGGTTTTCTTTTTTCATTTTTTAACATGAATAACTATTAACTCATCTAATAACATAGGGGGAACAAGAAGGAAGAGGGATGCAACTGGAAGTTCAGGGGCGGGTGGAGGGACAAGATAACGATACCCATGTGTTTTTGTCACCAAAACCACCAGCTGTAAATCAGTTTTGTCCCCCAGTTTAACCAAGAGTCAGGGCTGGGTGTCAGCAGCTCAGGTGAGCAGGGCTGACCGGCTCAGGTGCCCTCAGTGCTGCAGTAACGTGTGCTGAGGGAGCCCCTGGACCCAAAGAAACCTGCCCCAGGGAATCGCTGCTGTAGGAATGTCACAGCCAGCCCATGGCGTGGCTAAACCTGGAGTTTAACCTGGTCCATATTCCTGGAGTAGCTGATGTGTTCCAGCAGTAGCTGCTGGGGAGAGGGAGGGGGGTGTGTGTAGATAACCCAGTGTAACTGACCCTGCATGCCATGACATTTGCATGATAATGTGTTTTAGTTGCTGTTTTTGTTGTCTGACCTGACCGTGGCTGGGGTTTGTTGTCCTGTGCTGGCCTGTTTTTCACAGCCACCCTTCCAGCTGAGCGCAGCAGCTGAGGGTGCCCGGGGGCAGGAGCATTCCCAGCACCCCTGTCCCTGCAGTACTTGCTTGAAACCTTTGGAACCTCCTTTAAAATCCTACCTGGTTTCCAACGGGTTAGCAGCTCTTGTGGAACCAAATGCTTGGGCAGGGGGGGCACAGAGCCTTCAACATCCTCTTAGAGCCTCCAGGAGCGTTCCTGCACATTGTTAAATACAGACTTGCAGTGGGATCCACAATTCCAGGTCAAGGGAGAGAAGATACCCGGACACACTCTGTGCTCCCCACCAGCCCTCCTGCACCAGGGGCAGTGTCCCATTCAGGTGTCCCTTGAATGTGCCAAGGACATATAGGATAAGCCAGGCCTTGCTCTGGGCCAGTGCAGGGTGGAAGGGGATCTGTTTAATGTGTATTTTCTATGCCATTGCTTTTGGACAGAGTCTTTCCCTTCCTTCCCCAGAAGTGGTGAGCCATGCTTATCCTATGACCCCTGGGTTCCTTTCTCTCCTGCTGATGCACAGCCAGCACTTGCTCTGCTCCTGGCTGGGGAGTCTCCTTTCCTTTCTTTAAAGCACTCCTACATATAACTCCTCCCACCTGAGTCTCACACACTGCAGCTCTTTGCTTGTTTCTGGATGGAATTTTTCCAGGGGAAAAAGGGCAGAATTATCACTTGTTTTTGTTACTTCTTCTTCAAGTGTTGCTGTTGAGAAGTGTGCTGGGGGGGGTTAGCTTATGGGTTGTCTTGCTTTTAACCCTCACTGCTTAAACATGGCTTTGGGAAGAGGATATCTAAATGGCCGTGTCTTGGACAAAAGAGAAAAGTGGATAAGTAAGCTGGAAATAAAATGGTTGACCCTTTTATCCCTTTCTTTTCTTTTTTTTTTTTTTTTTTTTTAACCTCCTGGTCTTGCCAACAATGCACTTTTTGCCATGTTAAATAGGTTTGCTGCAGGGTTGTTTGGAAAAATGAAATTCTGATTCTTGTGGCTTCTGGCAAACCCAACTTTAAAATCTTGAGTTATGAAAGAAGAAGCTTGGGTTGTTTGCATGAGTTTTTTACAGTCCAATCACATGCCCATCACCGAGCGCTCGTGGCAATATGCTTCACTTCAGCTGTCTCTGTGCATGTCCTCTTTTTAATTACCAGTGTTTTGTGCCAACTTGAAAACTTAATTTTAACATTTATTTGTACTGCTTCATTTAACAGCCCTTCAAGGGATGTTTAGCAGGGGAAATCAGCTGAGTTGAGCTTTTGCTTTTTGACAGAAAGCAGTGGCCAAGTGCATTAATGACTTTTGGGTTGAGTTTCTTTCTCCAGCAAAAAGCAAGCTATGTTGGAGAAACTGGGAATAAACCACAAGCTTGCAGATGTCCAAGGTATTGTTTTGGTTTTCACCACAGGAGATGATAATGACTTCTTTTTTTCACCTTAAACCCCTGGGCCATGTTTAGCTTGTCACTGCTGCACTTCTTGCTTTTCTTTCTAATGCCTTTTTTCACAGTAGCCCCTGGTGTGCATGGAGTGAGTGATACACTCAGGGCTGGCTGGATGTGCTTTCACCTTTGCATGTAAGTACAGCAGCAAGAGGCTCACCTTCCTGCCTCACTCCTGACAGGAAACCAGTCTTGCTTTTCTGGGAGATTAAGTCCACTTCCTTACAAGTGGCATGGCTAAAAACCCCCTAAAACTGTCTGCAGGCTGCTTGTGCTGAGCTGTTGTAGAGAAGCTGTAGGGAGCACAACATCCAGCTCCTGTTGGGTGCCTAGAGCAACCCTGGGCAGCTTCCCTGCATGCCAGAAGCTGGACACATGGTTGGGCAAAGCCTTGCTTGGGAGGCCCTGCCACATGGAACATGATTAGACAGCCATGATAACGAGCTGATGATGCTGCTTGCTCCTGACTGCATTTCAAACCTCAGTCTCACGTAAAGGAGCAGGAAAGCACACTGAAACGTGCCTTTTCTGGGATGGTGGTGTTCCCAGGGCATGAAACAAACCCCCAGCATGGAAAAACACAGTCAGGTTACTGAGAGAGGGGCTGTGACTGCTCTGTACAGGTTGGGCACCCCTGGGTCTGGCAGGCAGATGAAAAGGAGGAGGTGGATGAGGATTTGCTCCCCCAGAACCATCCAGGGCTTGCACAGTTCCTTTCTGGGAGGGCATTTAAGTGGGAAGGATCCCTTTGAGCTCGTGGTCATTAAATGCATTGTCTTGCATCTCCTGTGGCACGTGGCTCTCTGGGAGCAGGGACAGTAGTGCCTGGCACCCACCCTGGGCTCCTTGTCACAGCCTGAAATCCCACCAGGGAGATGGGTGTCTCTCTGGAAACATGTCTGTGTTTACCACGAGCAGTGTTTCCCCAGGCAGCTCCTGTTCTGCTTCTCCTGAACCGTCCAAGTGCAGATGGAAGTGTCTTTTTGTGTGTGACCACATCAGATCTGTCCATTTGGCTCCAGTTCCCTTTGCCCTTCAGAGGTGTTGGAAGAGGGGGGGGGGTGTCCCTTCTCCGAGGGCCCAGGTTGCATTTGCAGTGTGTGATATCCAGCACGGAGCTGTACAAATATGAAGGGGTTTTTTTAATTCACGGAAAATAAAGCTGTGAACAGCGGTAGAAATCTTGTATTTGTATACATTTTTAATATCCTGATTGCCTTAAACCATAGATGTAGGACTTTATTACCTTGCTATTGGAAAATAACCCGTGTTTGTAACTAAATAATTGTGTAACCGACATACAGTGTTAATGCAAGTGATATGTATGCATCTGTTAGATATTGTCACTTTATTTGATGTGAAAGTATTTCAGTTTTGGAATTACAGATGGAATAATAACCTTAGAGCATAAGCTCAAGTTATTTCTTGTATATGCTTCAGGTTACAGATCCAAATAGTGCCAACACTTGAAGTGGGGAGAGGAAATATATTTTTACCCAAAGCTTTGGTCTTTGCGTGGCCTTTGTGACGTTTGCTGTGTAACAGTGTGACAGGAGGGTCACCTGTCACCCTCTGCCTTCCCAGCAGGTCGTTCTGTGCCTTTGAGGTGCCTCTGTGGGCTCGTGCTGGTGTTTGTCAGTCCCTTTTTGTGGTGTTGTGTGGGTGTTCCTCGCCTCAGCCGGTGTCTCAGGGAGCTCAGGCGTCCCGGTGGAGTTGGTGTGTGTGGCACCTCCCCAGCGCACTCCCTCCTTCATGACTTACTTTAAAATGTTGTTCCTCCTTTATCCCCCCCTCTCTCACCCCTTCATTTCAATTCTGAACCTCTGTTTCTTTTCTCTTCTGTTTTTTCTCTTTTTCTGTAGCTTCTTCTTTATGTAACCGTCACCTTGCCAAAGCCCCCACACCCCCTCTCCCGGTGGGCTGTCGGGCACTGGAAGAGCCTGAGGCTACGGGCAGCCCTGCCAGGAGAAGAACCATCTCATTCCTCCATCTCGTCCGCCCTCCTCTCCTTCCCTCTTGTTCCCTCCCGTGCGCTGTGCTGTGTGTCTGTGCGGGATCTGTCGCTCCCGGCGCGGCTCCGACAGCGTCCAGGCTTCCCGGGCTGCCAGAGGTAACGGCCAGAATGGCCCACGTTGCACTGGGTTAGTTGGATTTCTTTCCTCCCTCCCTGTTTTCTCACCTTTTGCCATAATATGCACACGTTGCTGATGACAAATAGCGACAGACTGGGGGGGAGTGTGCGTAGCTGGAGGGTTTCGTTTCTGCCTCAAGTCTGGCTGCTTTGGATACCACAGCTTCATCCCAGGGCCATCCTGTGCTCCTCTGACACGGCTGGAAATCGGTCTGGAGACCCGGGAATGTTCTCCGTATGTCACTGTGTGAAGTGGGGATGGTGGATGCCACGCCCTGGGGTGCTGATGGAGCCTGTTCTGGACAGCCAAAGCCTTATTTTCTGGCTGATGTAGCAAAGTAGGATTTTCTTGTACAGCCGAACTGCACTGACTTGTACTTAGATCGAGGGCTTCGCTTTGTTTTCATGAAGCCTAGTTAGCAATTATTTTTTTAGCAGTCCTGAATGTGGGCAAGTTGTTAAACTTTGTACCTTGTTTATTTGAAATTGAATTCAGTCAAAAAGCTTGAGAAGTGCCAAAGGATTGGTTGAAGGTAAAAACAAAGCCTGTAAGTGTGGTTTAGCGCAGAGGGAAGGAGGCAGCCTGAGCTTCTTGGGATGTTTTTTCCTGTGGAGTGATGCACTTTTTTTTTTAACCGAATACTAGTGACTGACTCTTTGCATCTGTGAACCTTAATCAAGGAATTCCCCTCCTTTAACTGGGAAATGGTCTAGGTTTGGCCTCTCCCCTGTGTGATGTGCAGGCTGCTGGGAGGCTCTGCTGAAATCTGCTGGGGGTTTTTTTCAGAAGCACAATATTTTGCAGCACTTCCCAGTGACAAGGGTCGGCTCCCTCCCGCCAGGTGGAAGGAGGAAATCTTTGCAACCAGCCAAGTGACTTTATAGATACAGTCAGAAAGGTTGTGAAGTGTTTGGCCTTGTGTGTGTGCTGTGCTGATTTGCCTGGTGTGTAACTGGCCCTGCTGACCACTGCTCAGAGCACAGGGCTACCAATATCTGCACAAACGTAGCTTGGGGCAGCATTTGCATTAGTACCAAACCAGAGCCTGCAGAGGTCTCAGGTGGTACCTGCTCTTCTGCCACCAGTGCTTCCCTTGAGGTGGCCAGATCTAGGAAGCTGTGCAGTTCTCCAGCTGTTATGTTTCTCTCATTCCTTGGACTTTTTTGTTATATTTAAAAACTGTAGGATGGCTTTATGTGGGAGTAGGAGCCTGCAAGTTGCTCTCAAGACCATGGTTTCTGGGGCATTTCCTCTGCCCCTGAGAGGTGCTGGGCTGGACTGGGGGAGGTGTGGTGGTTCATCCCCTGCAGGGACTCAGCTCTGAGTGACCCACCTGTAGTGCTGCTGTGGCAAGAAGGTTAGAAGAGGGGTAAAACCCTTTTTCCCCCGGTGGCTTCTAAACTCTAGATGGGAATTTTTTTAAAGCTTAATCTAAAGAGAAGCACAAACCAAATACCAACACTTACACAGACTGCCTTTATTTTGCAGCTCTATAAGAGTTTTGCTGTGCTGGTGCCTTGAGTCCTGCTTGCAGCTCTGGACTTCGTGTCTCCAGAAGGACATAGTGGAGTTAGAGGAGGGCACTAATGGTAAATGGGATGGAGCAGCAGCTGCCAGGTGAGATGGCTCAGTTTGGCCAAGGAAAGGCAGAGGTGAGGGGGGATCAGCCCCGCTGTGAGCGGGAGGTGGCAGCACATGTCCTCTAGAGGTCCCTTGCAGCCCAGATTTATTTGTGACTCTTGTTGCAGAGCTCTCCAAGTTATGATGGCGCTGGGTGCCAACCTGCTAAGTCAGCAAATCGTCACAACTAGACGAGAGGAGTAACTTTTAAGGAGCAGGTACTAAACTTGTGGAATTTGTTGCCTCAGGTTGTTGAGGCAGATGGTGTCAGCAGAAGGTTTTGGGGTTGATTGGTGTGGTGTTCTTTTTTTTTAAAGGTGAACTCAGGGAGAAGAGATCCATAGGGAAAACAAGGTGAAACATCTGACAGCCATAATCCAGTGGTGGGGTGGGTACTGGGGCAGAGGGAAGGGAGCAGAAGGCCCTGCCGGTGTCCACAGTGAGACTGAGCTGCAGAGGGTGGTGGAGGCTTCCCCACACCCTGGGGCTGGGGAGGGGATGGCAATGTGCCCTTGGGCTGCTGCCTCCACGGCTGCAGCTGTTGGGGAAGAGGTGCCAGTGTGGGGAAAGGATGGCAACGTGAAACCTGTTGAGGACAGCTCAGAGAGGTTATTTGTTACCAGGTGTCCCCAGCAGAGCTGGGAAAGCCACTTCTTCCATTGGAGGGAGTGGGTGTCTGAGTTAAAAATCATGCTTTGGGCTTAACTCTTTCGTGTGGCTTCTGGAGGGGATCTGTGCTCTCACATCCTCAGAGCAAACCCTGAGGGGGCTGAGGGAGGCTGAGGTGCTGCAGGGAGCAGTGCAGCAGGGGAGGGTTTATGGCTAAAGGCATTGGAAAGGAGCAGCAGTGCTCTGCTGGGATGTCCCTGCCGTGCCCTGGGGAGCTCCCTGGACTTGGAGACTGAGCAGAAACATGCTGGGGTTTGTGAAAGCAGTGGTGTTATCGCAGTGCTCATGAGGGAGAGGGGGCAGCAGGGAGCTGAGCCTGGCAATTGGTTTCCTCTCCAGCCAACCATTCACCTGCCCCGTGTGCTGGGCTGCACTCCTGCCCTCGCTGCTCCGGGCCCCACTGGAGCAGACAGACTCTGGGCAGGTCCGTGGTGGGGAGTACTGGGATGCTGTGAAGCTTGTGGGAAGGTCACAGGAACATGAGGAGACAAGGGCACATCAGGGAAGGTTTTCCTGTGGGAAACGGGGAGCCCTGGCAGCACTCCAGGCCAGCCCTGTGTTCCGACAGCGAGAGCTGCGTACAAGCCAGCTACCGAAGGTGATGGGGGGGCAGCTTGGAGGAGACGTTGTCTGGGGGTTTTATGGGGAGGAAATGTGGGAAGTGGGAAATGGCTTCTGTCTCTGGCCATGTGGGTTGTTTCCAAGTCAGCTGGACTTGCTACATGAGGGAGCTGCTCTTGCTGGGATGACTCATTTTCCGAGGTAAGGCTGTGTCTGAAGGTCACCTCATTAGCCACGGAGCACTGTAAACGTGTATACCAGTGCAGGCAGCACAGCCAGGGAGCTGCTCATAGGTGTTCAGGGCCTGTGCCAGGACAGCAGGACACTGCAGAGGTGGGTCACACGGACCAGGGACAGGGTTTGTGCCTGAGCCTATTTTTTCTTGGAGTTGTCTGGCACAAGATCATTGGTGTGGGTTTGTGCATAGTGCCAGCAAAATAAAAGTGTCTGTCTCACTCTGCAACTCACTGGGGCTGGGGGGGTGCCTGTGTTTGGGGCTGGGAGCAGGAAAGCACTCACTTGGCAATGAGGGAGACCGAGTCCTGCCTCTGCAGGATTTTGCCTCCCGGGAGCTTGCCGAGTCGGTGCTGTGGCTTGTGCGGCTCCAGGCAGCACAGGGAGGCTGGGAAGGGTTCTGGGCGGTGACCCTGTGGTGGGACTGGGCTGTGATCCTCACAGGTGCCTGTGTGCTGATGTGCCAGTGGGGCAAGGGGGAACATGCCCTTCAGCCTGGGAGGGAAGCAGCATGCGGAGGGAGAGAAGCCAGTGTAAGTTAACTGGAAAAGGTGTGCAGCATGCGGTGAGCTGGAAGCAGAGAGCACCAGAGCTGGGGCTCTCCTGCACTGACAGGGTGCCTTGCTGGGGCTGTGCTTCTGACACCCCCAGAGGACTGCACAGCAGCCTGGCTGGAGAAAACCGAGCCACTGGATGAGAAGGTCAGGGTCTGGAAATAGCATAAGGATGGCAGGAAGGGCTGGAAGGGAAGGAAGACACACACCCCTCTGAGAAATATGGCCTGGGGAGAGGTTTTTCAGGACTCGAGCAGGAAGAGTTGGAACCTGTGGGAAGGCTCTTGTGGTGGTCTGTGCACGACAAGGAGATGGCACCTTGGAAGGCACAGGGCAGGATGGGCTCCAGGATGGGAGATGGAGCAGGGTTCCAGCCATGCACTCGGCCTGGAAAGGGAAGAGCCAGGAGTGAGGAGCACCAGAGCTGGGGCTAAAGCCAGAACTGCTGGAGGCAACGAGTTCATGTTGGTGACTCCCCTGGCACCCCAGGGGGCTGCCCAGCACCCCCGAAGGCACTTTAAGGCACTTTGTCAGCTGTCTGGCACAGAGCAACTCCCTGGCAGCATCTGGGTAAAACTGATCCAGGTCTCGGATGAAAAGCACAACACCAGACTTGGAAATCCAGGACAACTTTCTTTATTGCTACCAGAAGGCTTTCATCAGTACAATGGCTCCAGATACGATACCTTCCTCAGGGCTGTGGAGAGAGCGTACAGTCGGGACAGGGCGTTCTGAGAACGGGGTGTCACAGGGACGAGACAGGTTTAAAGGTCTGACTCTTGGTTAGAAGTTACATGAACACAAAACTCGAGGATCGGGTCTTTCGTTTTGGTTTTGTGACTGACAGGGACACACATTCCAAACCTCAGGGGTCCACAGCCACCCCGGCACCTCACCCAGCAGTGCTGGGAAAAGTGTGGGCAAAACCAGGCTCTGCACAATTCAAAGCTTACACTTCATGGAGAGGGTAAAGCATTGGTGAAAATTTACACTGAGTGCAACATTTCTCGGTGCAAACAAGAAAAAAATACCGTTTTGGTTCTAGTGCTAGAAAATGCAGTAACTGCTTTCTGTGTTGGGAGAAGCAAACTGGTGTAACTGGAGAAGTCTCTGTGTGAGGCAGAGCACCAGGGCCAGCTGCCCTAGGGTTCTTCCAGCGCACCTTCACGCTCCTGTGGGCATTACTGAAGTGTGGAGCAGCTTGCGAGAATTGGTTTGGGGTTTTGTTTAAAACCTTTTGTTTAAATCCAGTTTTGCAGTATTATCACATTTAAACACCCAAGTATTAACAAAAGAGAAGAGGTTTTCTGTTTAAAAGGGCAAAAGAAAAAGCTGTGGGGCAGGACAGAACGTCAAGCACAAGACTGGCTGAGAATTAAAAAGAGGAGCAAGCAGAAGGGGAGTGAGGAGCAGGTCGGAATGGGATCAGAGAGGTGTTAGTTGGCTGGGAAACCTGGAACAGCTCTGCAGGGTTGATGTGAGCTCTCAGATGTGGAGAATGGGTTACAACACACAGGAGCAGAAAAACAGTGGAACTGACAACACTAGAAAGGAACAGGTTTTTGCTACTTTTTTTTTTGGTTGGTTTTTGGGTCTTTTTTTAGATTTTTATACTTTTTTGTGTTTTTAAGTGCTTAAATAGTGGAACTATAATTAGCCGCACAAGAAATAAAATTCAAAAGGGGTTGGGATTTTTTTTCCTGGGGTTTTTTTGTTTTTTTTTTTTGGCTCCCTTCAGTTCAGCCTGACAAGGTATGGCCCCTTCTCCCCCCACTGAGGACACGGGCTGCCGGGTCCGGCGAGGCTCCTGGAGCGGGTGGTGGCACTCGCAGCTACATGACAGACACCGGCTGCAGGGGCGGGCAAGGGGACACGCTGCCCTCCTGCCGCGAGACGTCGGCGCCGCAAACAGAGCCCATGTTCTCCAGGGCCACGACCTCCGGGGCCAGGTCCTCGTTGTAGAGACGCTTGATCCCGTCGTAGAAGTCGTCCACTTCCATCTCTTCCACCTTGCGCTTGGCGGAGGCCTGTTTGCAGCCGCCGGCGGGGGCGGGACGGCGCTGGTAGAGCGCGGCTGTACCTGTGACTGGCGCTTCTGGCCGGCCGTTGTCCTTGGAGAGACCCGGCCCTGGGACAGAGGAGGGCTGGCGGTGGAACGCTCCTCTGTTACAGGTCACCAGGGTCTGCTGGAGGGGACTGTAGACATATACAGAGTTGGGCAGCAGAGAAAGCTGCACAGTGGAAAGGTGATGTGCCACGAGCTCCCGGCAGTGGATCAGCTGCGAGCTGTCCATCTGGAGGGGGAAGACAAACAAAGGTACCGGACTTGTGGGATCGCTGCCATGGTGAGGAGAGAGCACGGGCTCCAACAGCACCACCCAGCCATGCAGGAGGAGGAAGTGATACAGCACCCCTACCACGCTGACCTCCTGGGATACAGGCCCCTGCTCCTTCTTACACCTCATGGGAATAGTGGTGAGAAAAAGCTTAAAAGATACTAAAATGTTTCACTGCCAGAGCCTTTCCAGTACTTGCAAGTATGCTGGGAATGAATGCCTGAACCACTGACTAGGAATTTTGTGCTGGTCTGTTATTGTCTCCCTGGTGCAGCAGGACTCTGTGTACGTGAGGGCACACGGCTCCCACTTCTGTCACCCACTGGATGTGGTCAGGATGGAGCACTGTTCCTCCAGGCTGAAGCCCAGCCATCCCCACACAAGTGTACCAGCAGGCAGCCATTGGCAGCCAGGGATCCCAAAGCCCTGGCTGGCGGGAGCACTGAGCAGGATGTGTCGCGGTCCCTCCCCGCCCCTCACCTGTGCCTTCTGGAGCAGCTCGATGATGAGAGCCAGCCAGTCGGGGAGCAGCTTCTCCAGCTCCAGGCTGACGATGGCCAGTGCCAGCATGGAGCCCTTGAACTGCAGCAGCTGGAAACAGGCCATGCAGTGCAGCAGCTGCTTGGTGAGCGCTGCCACGTGCTGCGACGGGCTCAGCGTGGGCAGCAGAGCCAGGAGCTGCGGCCTGCTGGACACTGCCATGGCGTGGAACTGTGGGGACACAAGACAGGAGGCAGCTGGAGGCACCGATCTTAGGAACGCCTTGTGAGATGGCTCGGACACACTGGCATCCTCCAGCTTAACCCTGGAGGGATTTCCACACCAGGGGGAAAAACCCAGCACGTTGAACCCACCAAAGCTTGGTGCAGCTCTTCTAGTGGGGCCTGCCTGGCTTCTTTGGCAAGGCTTTTTCATTCAGAAAGTGCTTGTACAGAGGAATTACAAACATCCCGAGGTCTTTGCTCCCCTACAGGTAGAATTTTTGTTGAGGTGCTTCTCAACACATTATTTGCACTGACAGTCACCTGAAAGACCATCAGTAGCCCCTTACTTACAATATGAAGGAAATCCAGTGGCGTTGCCATGTGAAGATCCCAGTTCAGTTTATCCAGGATGATCTTCTCCATTCTGCGGATTTCAGCTGGAGAACAACCACAGAAGCTATCCCGAGCCAACACCTTCAGTACTGGAATCCTCTGCAAAAGCCAACACAAAAAAAGAACGGATTGTTAGAGAAATCCTACCAAGTGCTTCCTTCCTGTCCTGGCAAGTGTCAGCCACTGTGTGCAAGCAAGGGCAGGACTGGAAGGACAGATACTCCGACAATGGCAAGGTAGGAACAACAGAGTTACCTCATCTTCCTCAATGGTCTTTGCAGCGAGGAAGAAGCAGCTGATTGCAATACAGTTCAGGTACTTTGGACGGGCCTGCAGGACAGAAGAGCAGAGAAGTCTCTGTGTCAGCATGATGCAGAAATGATGCCCTGATCCTTCTGGTTGGACATCCCAAGCCCCAGGGTCTCCATGTGGATCGGCAGGCTGACCTCTAACTATGCCCTGGCAGTGGCAGGCTATGCCAAGCACAAATCCATGCTCCGTGACATCAGCCGAGCAGAGATCTGATCTGGCAGCCCCGTGATCGGAATGGGCAGCACTGGAGTGGAAAGAGCTCGGGCTCAGGCACTGCAGCAGAAATGGGAAGGACTGTCTTGCCTAGGGAAGTGTAACCTGGAAAAACACCACTCACTTGTTTTGCACTAGTTCCCAAACCTGTGGGCCAGGGATCAGTGGAGGAGAGCCAGTCCCTTCCACGGGAGATGGTTTAGGCAAGGTAAATGAAATTTGGATGGGAGAGGGTTCTGTCTGTGAGCTCTGTCCATGTGACTGTCTTTACAAAGGGCTTCATTCCTACCATCAGTGTAACAACCACTGGACATGGTCCCCTCCTCCACAGTGGCCAGGGACTGGGAAAGGCAGTCTGTTCCTAAACCTTGGCACAGCTGGAGATGCCGAAAGCAAAGGTAAGTGAAAATCCTGCAGCAAACCTGAAAATCCACTCACAACCTGCACTTGTGCACTCTGGTGTCCAAGAGAATGAAATCCCTTAGGGCAGGACCAGAACTGGGCCCTGCTGAGGGCTAACGAGTGCTGTGCAGTGACACACACCAAGACTGCTGTGGGTCACAGCCAGTCCCAGCAATCCCAGACTGTGTTCCTGGGGATGGGAAAGCACCTGATAAACAGGAGTTGAGCTGCATCAGAGGAATGAGAGCTTTATGGGAGAGGAGAGCTGGGGGAAGGAGCACAGAGCCCTGATGCTCGTGCAGCTAAGCCCCTTTCCCAGTCCCTGCTCGCTGCCTCAAGCACACAGAGGGCTCCTGACTTGTATTCCCATGCTTTCTGTACACACTCCTTGGCTGCTCCAACTTAAAGAAAAACTGTCCTTGAGGGCATTGGCTGCTGAGGGACTTAAATCTTTCCCATCTCAGCATTTCAGTAAATCAGCTACTTTGTGATCTCCTTAAAAATAAGACCTTCCATGGCTTGTATGAAAACATGAGCAATATTTATTAATGTTTAAAGGGTGGGTTAATGAATGAATGATGTCAGTTGTGTTCTTACCAAACTCAGTCACGTTGGAGTGCAAGGGCACAGGCCGGGAATGCATGTTCCTGCTTCCCTCTCCTAAGGGATACAGCCTACCCAACGTGCTGGTGGTGAGATCAGACATGTGCAGGTGAGACAGGGATTTGCCAAGCACAGAATGGTAGCTGAGCAAACATGATAAGAGATGAACTTCCCAAAGCCTGACCTCACAGCTCCAGGCCAGGGATTCCAGGCTGGAGCAGAGTTTGTTCAGTCACTGGGCAGGTACAAAGCCACAGCCCAAGCACAGCCCAGGTAACTCAAAGGACCAGAGGAACAGCAGGTCACACTTGCAAGGAGCCCAAGTGCTGGGTTTTACCCCCTTTTTAAGCAGTTTCTATGGTGGAACAGCCTTAAAAACAAGGGGGTTCCTCTGCTCTCCTGTTGGGGAATACACAGTGGGTTCAGCACCACAGGAGGGGACACGTGTCACACAGAAGCCTCCACCTGTGTGTGCTCCCCTGTCTCCTTCACACCCACTGGACATCAGCCAAAAGCTGCAAGTCCATCAGCCTGGCTGTAGAGCAGGCAGGCAGGGAACTGCTCCCAGAACAACAGTGGCCTCTGGCTCTATATTCTTTCCCCCCCTTTTTTTTTTCCCATTTCCCTGCACCAGCCTACTTGCCAGGCCCAAATCTCAAACTTTCTCTCCCAGCTGGTTCCCTGCTAGTAGGTGCTCCTGGCAATCCAAGTGGAACACATGAGGTGAATGTACTTAAAACACCCGCGAAATGGAGGTGAGCAGAGACCTTCCCAACACTTCTGTCCGAGGGCGCTGGTCCTGGGGTTGTAACTGTTATAACAGTTCATGGGCACTGCCTTTACCTTCTGAGTCTGTTCAGGGTGAGACTGGGCTCTTGGTATCTCAGAGCCCACCCCAGACTGAGGCTCTGGAGCAGCAGGTGCCAGCCTATCCACGCGGAGCAAGGAAGGGGTGTGAGCACCAGGGGGGAAGGAAGAGTTTCCGTCAGACTGCACACACCAACAGCTGAGTGGGGGGTAGGAATCTGTTCCAATTTAAGGATCCACAAATATTTACCTTTACTGCAGCTAAAAACCTGTCCAGGAGGCTGATGGCCAGGGCGAGTGTTTCTGGGTAAAGGTGGAACTGGTACTTGAGCTTGGCCAGCCACTGGATGACCTCATCCCTCTGCCTTGGAGAAATGGCTACATCCTGGGGGAGAGAAAAACAAACTGTTCCTATACACGGGCTGAGCAAGTCCCGAAACACCAAAGGTTTTACCTCTGCAGGAGTCTCTCTGCACGGGAACAAAGCCTCCTTTGGCAAGGGGAGCCTCGAGCCAGCCTCAATCACCACTTTGTTCCTGCAGTTACTTACCTCATCCCAAAAACCTGCCCTGGAAGAGCAAGCTTTCCTTACAGCAACCCCAAACCTCACTCCAGTGTCACTGTAGACTGGGGATAAGAAGAAGGATGTCTTGCAGTTTCTCATACACTGACAGGCTCAGCTCCAGCTTAGCTCCCAGAGGTTTATTATTTTTTTAACCTCCTCAGAACCATGTGGATGCACAGGAATGCCCAGCTGGAACAAAACCAGCCCAGAGGGGAGGGACCCAGTTGGACTTCTGAGAGGAAAGGTTTATTTTTTCTTCAAATTATGGAGATTTTTTAGCTCAGTGTATGTTAAAATAAAGAAAATTGCCAGCAGTGTACAAAAGGCTTTTAGTGGCTCAGTTAACTGGGAACTGGGGTGGAGCAGGTACAATTTCACCTGCGCTTTGGGTTTGGTGTTTGGTTTAAGTTTTTGGCCCCTGTCCTCCCCATTGTTCCGTTTGGACAACAGCTAAATTTCAACCACATGTACAGCTTAGCCATTGACATCAAATCCTTCTGTGTGACTGAGTTCAGAAATATTTACAGCTCTTCCAGAGCCTTTCACATCATCCAAGGAACTGTCTGGTCTCACTCCAGTGGGGATTATTGGGGATGACTAGCAAGGATGTATCCAGAAGCACAAACAGCTGGGCTATTACTGCCCTCCCAGCAACACCAGGAGAGTGAAGCAGCAGAAATTTAAAATAAAACCACCCCACAGAGATGCAAACCCAGTACTTAAGGCTCTGTCTACCACCCAAACACCTACTGTGTACCTTCCACGGACAGTAACTTGCTTTCTACCAGGGCTTGCTGCCCCTCCTGCCTTGGAGTCCAGCCCAGGTGAAGGCAGAGCTGTAATGGCAGAGGGGCCTCCCTGGGAACACGTGTCACCCCTTGCCATGTTACTGGCCGTGTGACATCTTTACTCTGCACTGAGCTCCCTTCCTGGTGGGACAGAAGGGGTGGGGAAGGTGCCAGGGCTCCAGCCACAGGGCTGGATTCTGGGCTGTGGGACAGCAGGGGCACAGGTGGTGACCGCTGCTCACACATGTCCCCCAGTTCCCTTGGGAAAAGTACACCAGTCCCAGTGCTGTTGTACTAGGAGTGCCCTGAGGAGAACAAGGGCCTGCCAACCGTTCTGTCCCAAGCCCAGCAGGGGATGGTGCCCTGGTGTCACCAGAACTGTCTGGTGATCGAGAGGGGCCTCTGCTCTCAGCTGCCACTCAAATGCTTCAATAAAAAGTACCTGCCATTTTCTCAATTCCAAGAAATATGGTTGTTTCTAAAACTGTTGATGCAGTTTCAGGGTGAAATGTGAGCCCCCCCAGGGGCAGGACACTTGCTGCCAGCAGTGCCCTGCACTCCTCCCAGGAATGCCAGTTCAAGGGGTGTGCTGGGAGCACAATGAACACACCACACAGCAGGAGAGTTTATTAAATGCTCTGCTAACGCTGTTCCGGACACAGAACAGGGACTGAGGGTGTACCTGTGGAGGAAAATGGGCTGAGGGGGTGAAAATGGCACCTGTGGCACTTCGGAATGGGGAGGGAGGGCCCTGCCTCAGCAGCATGGGGGCATTTCAACACCACCACAGCCCTGCCCCTTCCATCCCTGGAAAATCCCATTCCTGCTAGATCCAGGCAGAAATGGGCATCGGCTTCCACGGCTCCTGGCAGCGTCTGCCCTGGCTCGGCGCTGTTTTCCCTGTGCCTGCCAAAGCAAAAGGTTAGGCCTTCTCCTAAAAACAGCAGGAGTGGGAAGGGTAAGACTGCCTCTCAACCTCAGCCCTCCTGAGATCTGCCCTGAGGCCAAAAGGCCCCAGTTCAGCCCCAGAGTGATCTTTACCAGCAAGGCTGTAACACAAACTACACACTTGGTGCCTGTAAGGCCTGTCCTGGCCGTGGGAAGGGAAATGGTGCTTGACCCAAACCCTAAGCGTGTGTAAGATATAAAATTAAACCAAACGACCCTAAAGCCCCATGGCCCTGTGATGGGAAGGAACAACTGCAAACACCCTCAGTTCAGTGTATGTGCAGCACAAGGAAGGCTCCAAAATTAAACTGGCTCCTTAAGAACTACCCGAAGAAGCAAAGGAAAGGAGGTGAGTCTCCAGCTCTTTTCAACATCATCCTACAGAAAGGGTCTACTCCAGTCCCTAACTGCAAATGAGGGAGCAGGAGGCAGGGGGGAATTCCCTCACACACACAGACAGAGCAGGGAAGGTTGAGCGAGCCCAGTGTAAGAGACAGACAGCAGTGGGACCTGGTCCCCCCTGCACCCACAAGCCCTGCTGCTGCTCCTGCTTCCACACAGGGTAAGGAGCCTCCCACACGAAGTATCGGGCTCTGCTCCCCTCCCTTGGAGGTGTCCCTGTGCCACCCTCAGAATAAAAGTAAGAAAATGCAGCACAGTAACATTAATTAAGCAGCGAGGTCACTGTTCCTTAGTTAATTGAAACTAAAAGCAGCAATGAGACACTCAGTGGCTGAAAGTGAGGAAGTCCCTCTGGGCTGGAAAGCCCAGAGTTCTTGCCTGGTGCAGAGGTACTTTCTGTGTGTGTCCCTTCTGCACCAGACAGGAGGGTCAGGGGACACGACATGGGCGCAGATCACCTCTAGGAATGCCCCGAGACTTCCAGAATATGCAGGCTAAAATAAACATTATCTGTGAACTCAAACATGACTCAGTTTTATTGCAGCCCCGTCTAGGAAAAACACCTCACCTGATACTGTTTTCCTTCATGTCTGCTGTCCCAGACAGGTGTTTTGCCCTTTCCCCTGTTTGTTCCTGTGTGGCCTCCTGGGGAGTGAGCAGGTGACCTTTATTAGGACTGGAAATAACCTGAGATATTCTGACTCCTCAAGAGGTCCAGAGAAGAAGTGGGAAGACAGGAAGAATGAGCCAGAACAGGAAAGAAAGCAGGCATGACACAAGTGACACTGTTTCTGTTAAAAAAAGCCCCAAAACTCTTGGCTCACACATCTCTGTGCTGCGAAGTTACTTGGTAACATGCAAAAATCAACCTCTGACCAGGCTTTACAGCTTGATTTCTAGCCTTAATCCCATGAAAACTTCGGAATGTCACCTGCATCTTGTATAACTCAAGTGGTGGGGGAAAACCACAAGGGAAAAAAAGGAAGAAAAAGACCAGATCCATTCAGAAGCATGAGGAGGGTTCCAGACTCAGCCCATCTGTTTTTTCAGGCTGAAAAGCCCTTGTGAGATCTGGCTTTGCTATGTTGCACATACCCGGAGCACTGGCCTGCATTTAAAGTAGGGGATGGGAGTTTTCAGACAAAAAGTACTAAGGAAACACAAAAATCACATATATTAAACTACCAGGAACAAAGTCCCCAAGAGACTCTGCACCCTGTCCTAAAAATGGAAAGTCTTCCTGTTTCTGTAACTATGGGTTTGTTTCTTCCTTTCAAAGGTCTCAACTGACACATATTTAGAAACTGCATTTGTTCCGGTTTTAAACATTAGAACCAAAAATGTCTCCTCAAGAGTCAAAACTGAAAGTTTCCTCCTGCAAAATACCCCCTTGCGTGTCTCCAGTCAGGCTGTTCAGATCTCTGCAGCCGCACTCACGTCTGTCCCTGGCAAACCAGGTGAGCTCATTAAACCTTTGTGCAGTCAGCCCACCCTCGCAGCAGGGAATGGAAAGTTCCACACGCTCCGGGGTGCCAGATCTGATCCACAGAGGGCTGCACATTTCCCGACCGTCACGGCAAATAAACAAGTGTCGTGCAAGTGAGGTTTTAGGCTGCTGCAGCTGATTGCAGAAGGCAGTGGCTGTCAGGGAATCTGACCACCTTCCAGATTTTACAGAAAATGGGGTAATTCACGCTGAGCACCATGGCCAAAATGAACGCCGGGGGCACACGGGACAGTTGGAAAAGCTGGGTGTCGTGAACCGCAGGAACAGAGAGAAACCTGGGATTCCACACAGTGTTCTCAGCTGCCCCGTGGCCTCGCAAGGGGGAAAACAGGAAGAAAAAGGTGACACCAAGACAACAGAGTTTTGGGGGTGGCAATTCCAGGAGCAGAAACCCTTGGGGACAAGCACAGAACAGGGACTGCTGCGAGGTCTGCCTAAGGCAGGCAGGTGGTGGTTTCTGAGCCACCTTCACCAAGGCAGAAACGCAAGTGCCTTGTCCCTGTGAAATCTTCCCCCATGACTCTGGTGTGGTTACACTCTCTTATCCTCTAATCTTATCTCCCTACATTATAATCACCCCAGGAATACTGCCAGCAGGGAGTGACAGCCTGGTTTGCCATAAACCAGAGGCTTAAACTGTATGTGCCCCAAGACAGCCACAGCTACATATGCTTCACACCTCTGACAACCATGTCGCTCATTTGGAAACCACAATGTGGATTAATAAAACTAATACTGAGGCCCTTAAAAATGTATATGCTCCTACCCAACAGCAGCAGTTTCTTGTTTGCCAGACAGAAAAAACAAACAGCACGGGGATTAGCTCTGACAGCAGCTGACCTACCTGTATGAACGTTTCATGTGGCGTAACAACAGCGAGACGGGATCCGAGTCCTTAGTGTGGTTATTTCAGCCCAACCCAGCACCGAAGGAGCAGAAACCCTGTGAGAACCATCCTCACATTTCACATTTTGTTTTGAACAGGACTCTGTGGAGCGCAGAGGTGCTTCTGGGTGCACGTGTGAGACACACACCTCCTTCTGAAAGAGCCCAGGCCCAGCTCGGGCTGGGTGAGGCCGTGAGCAGCCTGCTCCAACCTCCCTGCTGCACAAGTCAAGCTTGGACTATGGAGCCCCTGCGGACCCTTCCACTCCGAATTTTCCTCCAGTCCTATGAGAACATTCCTAACTGGAACAGGCCGGTGCCTGGCTCTGGTTCCCTTGACACGAGCTTACACCCTGCTCCATAAATAGCCCTGCTGGAGTCAGTGGGGTTCTTCCTGGAGCAGTGCCTTTCCCAAGTCAGATCAACACTGTTATTAATGAACTAGTCCCAGAAATGGAGCTGCTTTTAAGAACTGTTGCGAAGTTGGTGCCCAGTAGAAATGGGCACTAATAAACCACACATTTCGTAAAATTAATTTAATTAAGACAATTCAGACAATGTCTGTATGTGCTTTCAGAGATGTACCACTGTGTGCTGCGCAGGGTGTTCTGCACCCCCGGGGGCAGGTGTGCCCCTCAAATAAAGGGGGAATCCCTCCCTGGAGAGGCCGATTCCCCAGGTAAAGGTAACCCCTTCTGAAAACACCTCCAGTTGTTCCCATACCAACACACCCAGGACAGCCTCCTGCCTTTGCTGAGATCAATGATGTGAAGAAGAGATATTACCTGATCGGGCTGAATTTTCGGCACATGTGCTTTCCACATTTGAGCTTCCCTAGAGATTGCCGTCTCCAGAAGGAGAGACAACCTCTGGCTCTCCAGGGGTCCTGAAAACTTCATGGTAACCCTTGGATCCACCTGCCACCCAGCTGGATACAGCTACCTGCAAAACCAAAGACAGCCTGATGAAACACTGAGCCAAAGGCAGCACAAAGGGGACTACAGCTGCAGGAAACGGAACAGGCTCATCTGGGACACGCTGCTTGGCAAACCTGCCCACGGAAACCCAACCCAGGTGGCTCAGATTTGAACAAAGCTGGGCCAAAATCACCCACAGGCCTCCAATCCCTCTGTGGGCTGCTGAGGTTTTCTGCAAGAGCTCTCTGACCTCAGCACTGAGAGGTGGGAGAGGCTGCTGGCAAATCCATGAGACAGGGAGGAGCTGCACAGCAAATACAGAGGGGATTTCAGCAAGCTCTGAACAAATGAAGATTCAAGGTGCTTTCCCAGAGCTAAGGGAAACCTTAAAGACTGACAAGGAACAAATATTGTTCTTCATTCACATATCCTGCACCAGGTATAAAACCACACTCCAGTACCACTTAAAGCCTGTCAGGTTTTAAGTGGCAAATAAGCGTCAAGGCCCTCAGTCCTGAAAAAAACCTCCTTTTATTTTAGATTTTTATAAAACAAATGCTTCTCCATGAGCAAGGGAGAGGCTGTACTGGGTAGGCATACACCTACACAAGGTTTCCAGGTATCAATGGAACGACCCGAGGTTTTCCAGCTAGAGGGAACACCTTGAATCCAGGATTCCTGAGCAGGGCTCCAAAAGGTCTGCAGTGTGTCTCACAATCACTTCCCATCAACCCCCAAAGGGCCAGTGTGGGCTGAAAAATCCCTGTTAGAAGTTCCTCCCTTGCCCAGGGGGATATTCTGCCTGGGGAAGCGAAACTCCAGAACCTCCAACCTCACGTTATTTATGTGCATTTAGTCATTTTTTAATTTCTTTTTTAAACCTGGGGCTGATCCCGAGGACACTCACTGTAAATGGGGCCAAGGGGAAACAGGGATGCACATTCACAGCCTCCCTCAGCTCCTTCCCTCGGGGGCTTCGTGAGCATCTCATTATCCTCCCATCAGACACCACAGGTTTTCCCCTGAGCTGGGCAGGTTCCCAAAGGCCGGATCCCCCACCGTCTCCAAAGCCACCAGCACTTCCAAAGGAGGGGTAAAGCCCTGGGAAATGAGCATGGCACTGATGGAAAAGAGCAGTTCAAATTACAAGGAACAGGTGAAATATGTTGTTCCCTTCGGCAGAGAGGGGCGGAGCTGGGGGACCCCTTCCCACCTTTCAAGTCCAGAGCCCCAGAAAGGGTTTTTTCCAGGCCTGTGCAGGGCAGAAGATGGGTGATTTACCCATTTATTTATTATTTGACTGAGCCTGCAGGTTGCCAGCTGTTACATCCCTGGTAACGCTACAGCCTCTCAGGACACACCTGGAGAAGATCCGAGAGCTGCACCAGGTGAAATATGTGCCTGGAGAAACAGGACCAGGTCAGGACCAGAGCCACAGCTCAGCCAAGCCAGCACAGAGGCCAAAGCCGGGCCCAGTGCTGAGCACTGAGAGCGAGGAGACCAGGAGCTCCTGGCTGCACGCTCATTAGGAAAAAAGCAGGAGCTATATTTAGCCCAACCACGTCTCCTAATACAAAATATTGATAGTCTTTTCTTGGTTTTGCAGGAAGAGAGTAATTAGCCATCACTGGAGAAAACACAGGAAAAATTTCAGGCCAAAGTGAGCATCCTCAGGCATTGCTTTTTTCTGTGGTGACTGGCAAACATTTCCACTGTATTTACAACACAAACATGTTTCAGAGGCCTCTGAGCCCAGGAAAGCACTTTTAGTCATCCTGATCCCTCTGGAGGTTGTCCCTGTGCTGCCTGGGCCAGTCAGTGGCCCCAGCAGAGAGCTCGGGGTGTTCCTGGAGCACCCTGACATAGCAGTGAGCAGCGCTGCCAGCTCCTCTTGAGCTGCCCAGGGGAAAAGAGAGGGGAAAATAACCTTTCCTTTCTGAACTAGGGACGTAATTCGATCGAGGGCTGAGGCTTTATAACCTTTATAAGGGGAAAAAAGAAGAGGACTGACGCGCTTGAAAGTTTCCCTTGGAGCAAGAGCGGTGCACGGACTTTTCCAGCACAGAGAGCAGGGCCAGGCAACCGGCCAAGCGCCCCCGGGCTGAATCCAGTTTGCATCTCCATTTACACAGCTCTCCCTCAGATACATGCATGCCATTTGGAAAAAATGCCAGCACATGTATGCAGGCTTCCCAAAACGCAAGGGAGGCACGGCAGAGCGGGATCCCAGAGGATGAGAAACGGGAGGGCTGGCACAGCTTCCCAAAATCCAGCACAGGGAAGTCGTGTGAAGATCACAGAGGGACCGGAGGCCCTTCTCTCTGCTCAGGGCAGGATGATAAAACCTGAGCAGCGCAGAAAAGCAACACCAGCAGCACAGATCCCTGTCAGTGCAGCAGCACCTCCCAGGGAACAGTAGGAGGGTGCTCCAGCCAAAAGCTTCCCTCCTTTTCCTGAGACCCACGGCTGGAGGAGCTGCCCAAGCTGGGACAGCCACCATGAACTAACTCACCCCAGCTTTCTGCTTCTGTTTTCCTGATTTAAAATTAAACCTTAGCTCCACGGTGGTGGCTTTTTTTTTTTGGCCTTTTTTTTTTTTCCCTGTGGTCACTTTGGGAGTTTTTAAACCACTGCTCACACAGTGCCTATGGTTTCTTAATCTTCACTGGAAGGTCAAGTGGCTCTGCTGAAACCCCTTAAAGAGCAGTTTGGAAGTTAATAAAGGAGAAGTGAGCCAAGTCAAGGCACCAGCTTTGACGTCTCCTGAGAAGTCACAAGCTGCAGGTCGGATCTTGCACTGAAATTTGAGAGTCAAAACTTTGGTGTGAGGTTTTCACTTGTGAGAGCCATCAAAAATCACCTGCTTATCCATTAAAAATAGCCCGACTTGGTCCATAGAATGTAACCCACCTCATAAAGATCTCTCTTTGGTCCGTGTTTATAGCTAACTTTACTAAAAGAAATACTTTTCAGTTTCCCCAGGAGAAATTTTAGGCTGCAAAGTGCAGCAGGCTATGGTTTCCAGAAGCAGTTTCTGGGGGAATTGGGGCAGACGGCTCTCTGGACAGAAACACTTTATGGTTTTGGGGATGCATTTGTGTAGGATGCAAAATAGGAGGGTTTTTTTTTATTTTTAGGCTTTGTAATCACTTGCACTGACAATAAAAAGTGCCTCCTGCAGACAAAGGATGCTGTCACAGGAACATTCACTGGCAGAACAAGCTCCTAACACAGTTCCTGATCTTGGTGCCTTCAGCTGCAATTCAGCTGTGCCAATACATCCAGGGCAGTAAGGGAAACCTCTTTGGTTTTGGTTGTGGGTTGTTTCTTGTTTGTTTGGGGAGGTTCTTTGTTTGCTTTTTTAACACAGCTCAGTTTGGAAACATTAACAACATCGGTCCAGGTGGGTATTCTGAACACGAGGGGTAATTCCAGTAAGAGCCCAACCACCAATTTCTGCAGACCTTTGTCAGCGACCAGCAGCCAAATCTGCTTCAGCTGTAGCAAGCAACAATAAAATCTTACAGCTGACCTGCAAACAGATTTTTCTGGGCGGCGGGGGGAAGGCAAAGCAGAAGGAAGAGAGGAGGAGACTGAATTCCTCGGAGCTCCAGCCAGCCATCTGTGATTTCAAAGGATCCAAACCTACTGCTAGAAGAAATCCTCTAACTGCAAGTTGTGATTAGAAATTTCAAAGCTGTGGGCGGGGGGCTGGGATGGATGTTAATTTTAGTACCCGGGGCTTTCTCTCAAGCTTAACTCTTTCCTGGCCCTGCAGTGAAGCAGCCTGGAATGTGTCAGTGTGGGACCCAAACCAGCCCCAGGCCCGCAGGGGACACTGCACCTTCAGCCAGCAGCACGTCTGAGTTGTGCCTAAGCCTAAAGTGGGGAAGAGGTAATTTCATGCAGGCTGGGAGCTGGAGAGGGCCCTTGCCACTCGTCTGTGTGACTCACCCCGAGCTCACTCCCACAGCCTGCTACAAAGGCAAGCCTGTGAGATATTTTGGCAGCGTCGCTCACGTACATCATATGCTCGCCACTTCTTTTCCTCCAACCAGATTTTTCCTGGGAGTGCAAATAAAGCTGACCTCATTTTAGTGCTGGTTTTCCAAACGGATGAATTTTTCCAAACATCTTAAAGGAACCCGCCAGCTAAAACCACGGGTCGGCAACAGCAAAAAGAGAAGGCAGAGCAATGTTTTGATGGGAGGGAAGGGAGGAGTTTTAAGTCTATTTTGAAACAGAAATCCCAGGGTCCATTTAGCAGCAAGGAAGGAGGAGCAGGAGCCCTCTGGAAAGGGGTGCACCACAAACTGGACCAGTTTTAACAAATCTTTGCTTTACTTTGTTCCACCAGCCTCGTGACTGACACCAGGGGTTTGCTGTTTAAGGGAAGCTAAAATGGTATTTTCCAAAGTAGGGCCTTTTAAAAAACAAGGTAGAAGATGAACTCCTGACTGAACTTTCAGACAATGTCACCATTCTTCCCTCCTGGCAGGATGGGCATGATTCCAGACCCATGCTCTGACGGCTCTGTTTGGAAATGCCAGGGGAGGAGGAGGAGGAGGTCTACATTTGCTTTTTGCCTAACAACTGCCAAGATGAGCCCATTCAAGCAGCCTTTGCCCAGAAAGGCCTTTGGTCAGTAATGGCTCAAATGTTCCGTGCCACAGCTCCCGAGTGATGCAAACAAGCTGTTTGAATCACAGCTCCCCTCCCTTCTGGGGCAGCCTGTGGAAACATATGGAGCACACTGTGGATAAAAGGTAAAGCCGGAGTGCAGCCCTGGGAGAGCAGCTCCAGCTGCACAACGGATGTGCCTGATGCAAAGAGGAGATGAAATTCAATACATTTTAATGAGTTCTGCTGCGAGATTTTGGGTTATTTGAACCTAAAAATCAAAGGAAAATGTAAACTCCTCACAAGGCTTATTAAAATCAGCCAAAAGACTGATTTTGGTAGGAATGGGCCCTGCTATTGTTCGGCAGCAGATCCCAAGGCTTGGAACAGCCCTGCTGCCAGGTCAGGAATGTGAGCCTTTACTGTGTGCACTGGGGTGTCACATCAAGGGCGGGGACAATTAGTGGTCACATGCTGAAAAGGTGGTGCCACCTCCTTGTCCAGAACTGAAGCACCAGACAGGAATAAAGCAAAGAACAACGAACGTTTGCTGAAATGATGCCTATTATTTTTATGGGGTTTTTTTCAGCCTAAATAAATCCAAGAAAGCCATGGCTGGCCCTGTACCAAGCTGTCTGTACACCACAAGCACAGCTCCCAGTGATGACCAACCAAGGTTTACATAGCAGCCTCTGGGTTCTGCTTTGGGACCCTCTGGCTCTTCTGGGGACAACATCCAGGATTGGAAGGGAACACCTGGCAACCCTCTGAGAAACTTGAGGGTGCTGCTGCTGAAGAGCCACCAGGCCATGGGCCTGAGGGAGCCATAGCAGCTCCTGAAGAGTATCACCAGCTGCCCCCTAATCAGGGAGGGTGAGGCACCCCGTTAGCAGCACCTGGGTAAGGGCTATGTAAGGGGCAACTCGAGGCACCACTGCTTTTTGCAGGCTGTGACGGAGGAAGGAGGGACTCAGGTAGGCCTGTTCCAGTATAACCAGTCCCAGGTTTGGTGTGGCACACCGTGGGGCAGTTTGGCCTCTCCCTTGCAGAGGATTTTTTTGTCTTGCAGGAGCTGTGGCGCCGAGTGAAGAGTTTTTAGGAGGAAGCGAGCAGGCTGCACAACAACAGCAGAGGAGCTTTACGGGAGATGGAGGGGACCTTGTCTGGGACTCAGCAGCCGGGAGAGCCTCAGCCCCCCTCTGCAATACAGAAGCAGGCAGTGTCCGCCTCCATCCTCAAGGAGCATGTAAGTGTCTGGAGAAGGGAAAGGGTGGAAGCAGGTGATTTCTGGCACTAAGAGGAAAGTCTGTGCCCCACCTAAAGGCTTTTAAAAACAAAACAGGCTCACCACTCTTGTTAAAGGGGAGCCACCTGTGCATTTGGGCAAAAAGTATGGGCTACCTGCCCCTAAACCAGGCCACACCAGGCAGGTGGTGTGTGATTGCAGCGGTGATTCAAATGACTGTGGAGATCCAGGGGAGGCAGACAAAGGCTTCTTAGGCCCTAAGTGATGTTCTCCTCAGTGCTGGCCACCAGTTGGCTGCAGAACCAGTCTCGGTGAAAGGGTCTGAGGTTCTACAACCACAGAATCCTGCTTGTGGTGCAGCACCTGCTTGGGAGCGACAGGATCCACCTTGCCAAGCCAGGCAAAGGTATCTCTGCCATTGGAATGTCTGACCAAAATTTTACAGAGGGGTTCAAAGCAGGTATGGCAGTGCAGCTACTATGGGAGTGACGGGGCTGGTGAACAAAGGACTTGGGGTGACAAGTACACTGAGAGCAGCTCGCCTGTTCTTCAGGCAGCAACTGCTGAAAGCAGAGCAGGAAGGCTTTAAAAGGAAAAAAAGAAGGGGCAAACCAAACCTGGCATTATGTAATGTCTCACTGCCAGTCTCCTAAAAGCAACACAGGCAGAGCATGATTCACTTCTCCCACCACCAATATAACTAGGTAGAAATCAACAGTAACTTGAAGGAAGTCACTCCAAGGAAAAGCAAGCTCACAAAGTATGAGAGTGAGCAGTAATTTCATAAAATAGGGCCAGAGGCTTTCAAGCTCATAAAAGCCAACTCTCTACAGGCGAGGGCCAACAGGCATTCAGAATTGAAAGCATCATGCACCACCTTTTGAGTAAAATAATCCCCTGAAACCAAATAAATACAATGCCTCTGTGGGCAAAAACACAGAGACAGGACTCAGCAGTAGCTCTTTTTGTCTTTCGGCAGTAGTCGGTCATTAACATCAATGAACAGCAATAAAACCAAACAAGTTTATACCCAGTTCAACACCCACTTCCAAAAAATGTCTGACTACAATGGCTTGATTCCTCTTGACAACAACAAAAGGGAATTTTGTCTGAAAGCCTAAGTGCTCACCAAGGCCAATATTTTGCTTTGCAGATTCTGATTGGCTTCGGGGTAAATTATCAGTGATTACAGCTAATATCAGGATACAGTGTGAGGCAGTAAAAAGAGATAATTATGAGGAAATGAGGAATTATCTGCTGTTGAAACAATAGATCAATTATGAGGTACAGCACAGTAGCTGCAGAGCAGCATTCTTGGGCTCTGAGGGTACTGTCTTCTCTTTCTCATCAACCAAAGAGAACCCACAGTTATAAAGCTTAATTATCCTCCAGGAGCTCAAGCTTGCTGACTAATTAGTCTCTTGTTGAGACAATACAGAAAAGGATATAATTCCAATTGTCCGCAAAAATAGGATGGCACAGGCACAGTCCTGGCTCTTCCCTGTGTATTTATCTCTCCTGCCCTCCGAGTACGAAGGCAACAGCTTTGATATCCGTGGTTCTGGACAGCCTAAAAACAGTCCCCAGCCTCAAACAGATGGAGGCAGGGAAAGGAGCTCCGGGAGGCGGGAGTCCGAATAAAGAGGAAGGGAGCGGTGTGTGTGCGACGGCAGCCGGGGTGTTCCCGCGGCTCAGCCACACGTGAGCCGGGTGAATCCCGCCTTGCTCCTGTCACTGCACAGACACACACCCTGCAGGGCTCTCACAAACACACACCAAGCTGGCTCTGATGCTCGGGGTATTACTGCAGCAGTTGCAGGCTCTGTAGTTGCATGGCCACAGTTAGGAGTGCTTAAACTGAACATTTACCGTGCAAACTGTTAAAAAAGTAAGGGCTGAAGCTTTCAGGAGCCAAGTTCTTGTCTGACAGACGGCTGTAGTCAAGGGCTACCCCAGCCAAGAAACAGGACCTTGAGGTATATACAGCAAAATGCCACCAAAAAGGCACAAAAGCCTCTGGCAGATGGGTTCATCCAGCACCTCCATAAGGAAAATGTCTGATGTCCGGGCTGATGAGCAATACAGACTATCTGCAGTAACATGTCATTCCTGAGTGAGCCTTTACATGAGTTTATGGCACAGCAAGTGCAAATAGCCATTATGGTTAATAAATCAGTCTTGGTAATATTTGCAGTCAGCAAACACACAGGAAGGGAAAATGTCAGACCACATCTGCTCCGTACTGAGACAGGAGACACCTGACATTTCCTTCCACCTCAATGACTTCACTGTGCTGGTTTGGCCTCTGAAAACAGCTATTATTGTGCTGAAATCTCAAAGAAACTGTTCTCAGTGAACCAGAATCCCCCCTGAAATCCACCTCCTGGATGGCAAGCCTGGATTTCCTGCTGCTTCATTGGAGTGCCCTGGTGGTTCTTTGGTCAGTACCTCCCCTGCACCCGGAATCACGGGAGCAAAGTACAAAAGGCACAAATTGGCAGCTTCCTGGGCAGGTCAGCTCTAGACACTCATTGTACATCCTGCAGGGGAGGAATTCAGATCCCACATTTCACACCATCTGGAGATACAGGTCTGCTTCACTCACAGTCTGCTCCCTGCTCGGGCAGTGGAGTCCTAAGGGTTATAATTTGGCAGTCAAAATATGATGTCTAATTTTCTTGAGGTCCTGCCCAGCCTTTTTAAAATCTGTTTGAAACAAACTGCAGGCTGCTTATCTATCCCTTCCATCACCCGGTTCAGATGGCCCATTTCCATCAGCGTGACAGATGTGCTGAACCTCATCTGGTAAAAGCACAAAGATTAGACCCGTGAATGTAAGTGCTCCCAAAAATCCAGTTCAGCAGGAGGTCAGAAGTAATTAATGCTTTAACCACCGAATGGTTGCAGGTGTGCAAGGGGAAGCACCTTCCACCACAGGGACACTGCTCCAGGCCTCACTTCAGTCCCTGCATGAGCTCTGCTGAGAAGCAGGTCAGCACAGAAGAGTTGGAATGGAAAAGGTAAGGGACTGTAATTACAGGGGACACGCTCCAAGCTTTAAAAGGCTCTCAACACTTTGTCCACCAAAAAGCTTCTCCCGGGGCAGCGACACGAGCGAAGGCAGTGGCATTGAACAGCCTCGTGCCTGGACTGACCTCTGTTTAAACTGATAAATGTACGTCCGTGGGCTGCAGCCCCAGGACATCCTAGACATGGAACAAGGGGGAAAGCCTGGCATCCACCAAGGAGAACCTTTTACGGTCCCACCACAGCAAGGCTCTTACCAGTTCACGTCAGTATTTTTAAGTAGGGTCCCAGAGCAAACAAAGCACAGGGTTTGGGAGTACAGATCGGACACAGTAAAAGGAGCATCTAAGGTCAGTTCTGCCACATCAAACCACACGCGAGCTCTGCATCGGGGTGAAGGATAATTAAAAGTGTATGTGTATGTACACCATGTGAAAGTTCAGTTCCTGCTGGGGAGAAGCCAAAACACCAGCTTCCCACACCCCACACCAAGGTCTGTGTAGGCACAGAGGAGAGCCAGCCAAGCTACTTGAAAACCAAAACTGATTCATTTGCAGGGATCCAAAATCAAACCCTCGAGACAAGGAAAAGATGCCGTGATTTGCTTTTTGGGAGACAGACTCCTCCCCAGCCTCACCTTGGCTAACCTGGGCTCCAGATGTACCTGCAGTGGGGCAGAGCTGGGGGGCACAATCAAAGCTGTCACCTGTGCATGGAAAAGGGGAGACGCTCCCCTTTCCAGAGCGTGTCAGGACCACATCCATCTTGGTCAGTTTTAGTATTTTGGCTAATAAAAAAATCTCACCCTTCTGTCTCTTAAAAGGGGCTGTGCCATGCACAGGCTGTTGCAGCGCACTATGGAAAGAATGTTTGGGAGCAGACAAAGGCTGATGCTGAAAAGCATTTTTAAATTCAGGCTTGAAACAGTCTGCCTTTTAACACCCTGATTTTTAAGAGCAGGAAAATGAGGGATTGTTCCTTTTTCCCCTCCTTCACGGGGTCAAAAGGGGAGGATATGGGAACAGGTTTTCCTGCGTTCAGTTTCCAGGAGGATTTTTTTTTGCCAGTCTGCTTTCTTTTTACCACAGGCATGAAACAACCCATGGCAATCTCACCCCTTTCAGCTGACCCCTGAAATGAATTTATGGAGCACCCCTTTGAAGATGGATTCGCAGAAGGCAACGCTGCTCTTCCTTCAAGGAAACTTAATCTCTGCAAATGAACTACGTGAAGAGAACAGAACAAAACCGGGGGCCCACAGGGAAGTCGGAGAGAGACTTCATCAGGTACTGTAGTGACAGGACGAGGAGTAATAGGTACAGACTGAAAGAGGGGAAATTCAGGTTAGATATCGGGAAGAAATTTTTCCCTGCCAGGGTGGTGAGACACGGGAACAGGTTGTCCAAGGGAGGCTGTGGCTGCTCCATCCCTGGCACTGTTCAAAGCCAGGTTGGACGGGGCTTGGAGCAATCTGGTCTAGTGGAGGTGTCCTGCCCATGGTAGGGGGGTTTGGGACTAGATCTTCAAGGTCTATTCCAACCCCGCAACATTCTGTGATTCTCAATCTTCGCCGTGACCAGAAACTCACAGTTGGGGCACAGACGGGGGACCGGCACCGCACCCGCACGGACACACAAAGCACCGCTCGCAGGATGCTTTGCGCGTCTGTAACCACAAATTAAAACGTTTATAACGCCAGCGCTGCACAGCGATGCCGTGCGCGCAGCCCTCGCCCCCCCCCGCTCCCCCCGTCCCCGCCCGGCTCTCACCTCCCCTGCGCGGCGGCGGGGTGCCCGGCGGGGCCCGGCCATCAGCACCCCATGACGGGGCGGCGGCGCCGGGGCTCCTCCGCGGCGCTTCAGCACCGTGCGGGGCCCATGCCCGGGGCGGCGGCGGCGGCCGGCGGGCTCCTCATGTCGCCATGACGGGCGAGGGAAGGCTGAGGGGAGGTTGGGGGTGGAGGGGGGGGGAAGGAAAGGTAGGCGGGCCGCCGCCGCCCGGGAGGGAGGGAGGGGGTTAAAATAAAATAAAATAAAATAAAAATGAAAAGGGAGGGGGGGGGAGCGAGAGGCAGCCCGCAGCCAGGCGCTTCCCGGGGGGGATCGGGGAGGGGGGGGTAGGAGGGGAAGAAGCGCCGGCGAGGCGGCGCGAGCGCCCCTCAGCGCGGAGCCGCCTCACCGCCTCCCCTCGGCACCGCCGCCAGGGGACAAAGCCCCGTGTGAGGAGGGGCGGAGGCCGCCGGCGGCTGGAGGCGGTTCTCCCCTCCCTTGTTCTCCCCCCTCCCCCCCCGCCGCCCGGTGAGGGTCCCGCCGGCGGGTGGCTGTAAGGGGGAGTCGGGGAGGGGAGCAGGGACTCTTTTCTCTGGCGGAAGAATCGCGCGTCTCGGTCGCTTCGCGAGGGCATCCGCGGCGCGTGCGCGGCTTCGCGAGAGAGCGGAGGGGACACCGGTCCCGGCCGGGGGAAGGTGTTTAAAGTTGTGTTTAAAACGCTCGCGAAGCGATGAGAAAAGGCGTCTGTTTGTAGCTAAACCCCTTCTTGTGTGGACCCTCGGCAAAAGCGCCGAGTTCTCGCCTATTCTGTGCCCATCCCGTGTCTCCCAGCCTGCGTGTGCTGGGACAGACCTCCTTGTTTATTCCATAGAGATCCCTTATTTACTGCCCTCCCTGCAGAATGTAAACAGGAATTTGCCCTGGACTTTATTTGCTTCCTTAGGCCTTTCCCCAGCACAAAGGGTGTAACTGCACTTTTCCTTCTCGTATCCAGGCTGGCATTCCCACTGACTGCATGAATGCCAGGGAAGCTGAGGTGTTGTCTTACAGCTCCATTTATTCTTTAAGAACTGGACAACTAAACTTGTGAATGTCCAAATTTTTCTGTAACCTAATTTTTTTTTTAAATGGGTTTGGGACTGTGTTACAATACAGTACAGCAGAGACCAGGAACAGAATAAATACTCGGCATGCAAATCCTGGCATGGTGAGGAGTGTCAGAATCTTGCCACACCACCAGAGGTTGAAATGAACAGATAAAAGCAAGAAGTTCAGAGCAAAGGCAACTCGTTTTCTTTAAACTCCTTCCAGTATCTGTAATTATTGGCTGTTCTGACAGCACACAAAGGAGGATTTCCTCTAGAGATAGTAAGCGCAGTGACATAAATCAAGCATGGAGAGAGCATAGTTTTTTGGTTTGGTTTTTTTTTTTTTCAGTTTATTTCCTGACAAATTAACTCTGAATCGGTTTGCTAAAAATTCATCTGTCACAGGCTTTTTTTAACCCTTTCCCTAGTAACTTGTAAGGCTGAAATGAAAGGCTATTTTTGTTGCAGCAACCCCTCTATGCATAGGGTGAACTGCTCTTGGAATCCAAGCCTGCCCATGTGCTGCTCCCTTCCACTTTTATTAATTTTCATCTTGACTTTTCAGACTGAGAAGGTGCAGAGAAGGGCAAGTCCCGCCGGAATTTTATCTCGCTTTCACAATTCCATTCTAATTCTTCTGCGACTCGTTGCTTAAGGGTCGGCGTTTAAGAAGTCTGTAAAGCTGTGGCAGTTTTCCAAGATCCCACTGGTGGTTTGTGGCAGTCACCACAACCAAGGGATTTAGAGAGACACTGCTGGGAAAGAGAGAGAGGCAGCCAGCAAGAATTCCGTGTGTTTGTCCAGGGAAAGAGGCAATATTAAACCTAGAGAAAAGAAATTACCTTGGTGATTGCAATGAGGCACACCTGGAGCACGGCCACTGTCCAACGGCAGGGAGATGTTTTGCGTTGGACTTGATGCCCTGGACAAAAGCTGGATGTCTTGGAGCGGTGGAAAGACTCCCAAGGGCCATGTCAACCAAGGAAGAACACTTTGGTTGCAGGGGTTCACAGCCAAAAACTGAAATGTGGAAAAGGGATCTCACCCTGACGAGAAGGACTTGGGGGTGCTGGTGGATGAGAGGCTGGACAGGAGGTGTCCATGTGCATTGGGATTGTTCAGCCTGGAAAAGAGAAGGCTTTAGGGTGACCTAATTACTGTCTTCCAGTGCTGGAGGGGAGCCTGTAAGAAAGATGGAGAGAGACTATTTAAAAGGGCCTGGAGTGACAGGACAAGGGGGGATGGCTTCAAACTGAAAGATATTAGGTTTAGATTGGATATTGGGAAGAAACTCTTCCCTGTGAGGGTGGTGAGGCCCTGGCACAGGTTGCCCAGAGAAGCTGCGGCTGCCCCATCCCTGGAGGTGTCCAAGGACAGCTTGGACAGGGCTTGGAGCAACCTGGGCTAGTGGAAGGTGTCCCTGCCCATGGCAGGGAAGTGGAACTGAGTGAGCTTTAAGGTCCCTTCCAACCCAAACCATTCTACGATTCTGTGTATCCTTGCAGCAGACATTTCTGTCTATTTTTAAACACCCTTCAGAGAAAAAAAAACGGATGGTCTTGTGGTTTGGCTCTGTGTGGTGCTGTGGAGACCCAAGTGCTGCTCCCTGCCTGACTTTTGACCAGTCAGTTAAACGCAGGGCTGCAAAGGTTAAGGCTCATTTTCATACCCACCCAGCTTCGGTGCACTCAAAGTTCAGCAAGGGCTCGCAGAGCTCGAGGAGTTCAAATCCGTGTGCAGACAGCAGCTGCACAGCAAGGATAGATTCACCCTCGTGTTGGGCAGGCTGGGAGGCTACATTCAAATAGTTTGTCAAGAATTTGAATATCCCGAGGGGCTGGAAACATGCAAACCTGTAGAAACAACTGCTGTTTGGGTTTAGCTGGTCAGGTTCGCTCTGTGACAGAGTTATCCAGTTATCCCTGTGGTTTTCCTTGTGTTTGTGCTTTGGCTCCAGTCGTTACATAACTTATCTATATTTATTGCTAGCCTGTGATCCAAGCAGGCTTTGAGCAGCCCAGAGGAGGCAATACTGATGTTGGTTTAAAGAACAGAATCTTTAAAAAAAATAATGGAAACAGACTCTCAGGATTTCTTGGTTTTCCAAAAGCTGCAAAGAAAGTTAAACTCCCTTTTCTTTGTGAGAGGCACAGTTTCCAAGCATGGAATGTTGGGAAAAGCAGTAGAAGGTAATAAGGAGAATCCTAAAAACATAGTTTATGGTAAAATGACCTGGCAAGGCTTTGCTCAGCTTCCAGGGAGGAAGTGCTCATCAAAGAAAAATCATTGGCACATAGGAACTCTCCCAGAGGAATGAAATGGGTTTGAGCACTGAACTGTCTGATCTCCGTGAGAACTGAACTATCCAAAATCGTTAGTTAGTTTTGAAAAATCTTACCCTTTTTTGTGCAGTGAATGAACCAATGGAATGCTGATTTTCCCAGTAAGCCGTGTGGAAATCAGAATATACAAATTATTAGGCCGCTCTGCCTTATAAGTACATCGGCCGTGCTTGTTCCTACAGGCAGTAATTAGCTGCCCTTTGAAAAAAAATAATCCTGTCTTCCTGGAGAATATGTGGCAAAGGACAAAAAGAAACTAGATGCAGGCTCCTTCATTTCTCTGAGCTCAAATGTAGATTTGCACCGCAGCTGTTAAAGGCTGTTGACCTCAGAAACCATCAGCAGCAGAATTACAGGAGTGTCACCTCGAGTGGAACATCCCCACGGCCTCTGAGGACTTCGTAGCCGTTCCCACCCTGCTCTTCCTACCAGCAGGAATCTAAATTATTTACTAGGGAAACAAACCCTTGTATCTGAGCTGCACAAGATCCCCTTCCTGTCTGTCCCCAGCACGGAGCTTCTTGAAACACCGAGACACAGTTCTGCTTTCCACCGGGGCTGTGCAATACGTGCTCACATTTAGCAAATGAAGCACCTCTTTCACCTCATTCAGTGATTAATTCAGAGAGGAGAACTGCAGGCACTAAATTAACCTTTTTACCTGATTTAGTTTTACTAAACAAACAGCCCCATAATGTAATTTTCTCAACCAGAACAGCTATTTCCTGCGGTTCGCTTTCCTATTTGGAACGTGTTCCATTCCAAATCTATCTCATGTCACTCGGTAACAGTAATACCTTCAGACTGTGTCCCCTTTTCCCTGGGGATCGCACCTGTAAATCCAGCATTCTTCCTAGAAAATAGATGATTAGTCAGAAGTGGCTGTCACAGCATGCAGGAGCACCAACAGCAGATAGGAATGTGCCTCCTCCTCAACAGCATTCCCAATTTTACCTTTTAGTATTGGGAGTGTGAATGACACAGGGGGGGTCAATTAATATACAGGTTTTCTTCCACTTTTCCCTTCCAGAACATCAGAATTCCTTCCTTTTCTCCGTTGCTTTTAATCAGCTGACTGTGGTTATACTCCACTGTAGACATCATCGTTAATAAGTGGGTAGTTTATGTCCTGGGGAGTTGATATCAGCACTGCAGGAGTTCATAACCTTGCCCAATGTGTGGTGTTGCTGTGCCACTCATAGCTGTGCCTTTTCCCATGGATCGTTTGCCGCCCTGTAACAGTGATTTTCACTTTTCCATGTGGATCAGGATCGTGTTCACTGAGGGTACATCTGAGAAAGTGTATCTGAGTTATCTCCTCTGGCAAGTGTCAAGGGGATGTTAGGGAAATGTGCCTGGATACGGTAGCTTAAGACACAGCTATGCTGGAAATGCTCTTGCAGCTGTTCCTTGGAAAACATCTGTGGGACTGGGCGTGGAAATTTGTACATCTCTGTTCACACCAGCACAGAGCAATTTTCCTCTCGTGCAACAGAGTATAAATTATTGGGAAATAAGGACATTATGCACCAACAGACATGAAATGACTAAAGGTAGTCATTTGGAAAGCAAGGGGAGGGGAAATGGAATATTCCTTACTGGCACAGGAATAAGATAAGCAGACTCCACAAGAATTCCAGTACTCCAGCTTCTAGTATTTGAGTAGGAATAACCACTTCTCCAGGCTCAATTACTTGCGTTTACAGTTGGAAAAAAACCTTCCATCTGTGACAGTCTGTGTTTGTACTGACTGATAAAGGGAAGAATATACAGGTTGACATTATTTCGTATTTATAATGAGTGATTATCCCTATGCAAAGTGTAAAGGACATTGTCCCAAGAAGTCAGTTTTAGGAAATGACATACAAGAATTTAAGTAACTGTGGTAAAGGAGAGAAAGGAGTATTTTGTTTTGTAAGTATCTTCATATTGTCTCGTGGACTCTGTGTGCAAAGGGACCTCGGGCCTCTTGGAGTTTAATCCCAGTTATAGAAAATGAAATGTTAAATTAGAAAATAAGTGTTAAATCATAAAATAAATTTACAATATCCATTCACAGCCCTTGTAACTGACTGCTTCCTAGCAAATCATTTTACTCAGCAGCTGCCTGGTTCTACAGGCAGAAAGGTGACTGCTTCTCTTTTTTTTTTTTTTTCTTTTCCATGGGTTAACTTTTAATGACTAATTTAAATTCCATTTATGCAGAATCCCTATGATTTTGAAAACGCCTCCTGCAATTATGCACAACTACCTTTCCAAAAAAAAAAAAAAAAAAAAAAAAAAAAAAAAACAACTTTCCAAAGCTGTAAGTACAACACTGCCTAGAATTATCCTGTCAATTAAATAAAAGAACCCACTTAAAATAAGTGACAGAAATACACAGTGAATTAAACGCACCTTCCAGTAACAAATGGTTATTAAAGGAGACCTCTGAGCAAACTGCTGGTTCTGTGGTCATGCTTGGACAAGCACAAGGCTATTGAAACACACAGCTGCCTTTCAGACAATTTAACTTGCACTGAAGGCAAATTATCGCCATTTGATGTCATTCTCTTGGCTTCTCAGAGCTTCCCTTCGCTGCACAACAGTGTCAGGGGGAGCGGGACTGGGGCTGCAGCTCCAGCTGCCCATCAAACGCTGCCTGCAACGTCCTCCTGCAGAAAATGGGCTTGTGCATCTGGCAGTATCAGCTGAAAAAAGGCAGGGACAGATATTTTAATAGGCTTGGAGAAGCAGTGTGGGGTTCTGGCAATAGCTGGAATGGGAATCGGGGAGGAATAAGACAAACGGCGCCTAAACCCACCCCCTCCAGAAGTCATGAATAATAATTGCAGTCACTGGGTAAGCTCTGAAGTGTGTCACAGATTCGGAGTCTTTCCTGCTTCCTCCCTTTTTCTCAGTGCCCAGAGAGCAGAGTTTCAACAAGGTGGGGCAACAACAACAACCCATGAGCCACAAAACTGCAGATGTTCTTGCCGTGGCCCTGGTGAAGTCACCACGAGTCCCTTCCCCTTGGTGCTGTCTGTACGTGAGGGTTTGCACTGCTCTGGGGGTGATGTTCCCCCTTCCTCTTCCCATGCCAGAGCCCTTTCCAAAGCCTCCAAAACAAGACTGGATGATGTTAAAAATATGGGTTGCACTGGACTGTTGGCTCTTTGCTCCAGATCTTTCCAGCTCTGTGTAGAGAGGCCTTTGTGACCCCACAGGCTCACCAAAGAGCCAGCTCACACTCTCCAGGCTTTTCCTCGCTCTCTGTCAGTATCAGGGATCATGGAATTCTGTGCTTCCCAGCATACCCTACGTGGGCTCGCTCCACGCTGTGAAATAATAGACAGGGGCCTGTCCCTGGTGTTATTTCTGGAACAGAATCCTTTTGTGTCAGTGAAGACTTGGAATTTCCTTCACGATTCGGGATTTTAGCACTACAAGCAATTGAATTTTTTAGCTGCGTTTCGCAGGTTTTCTGCCAGCTACTGGGAATAAGGACATTTTCTAGTACATTTTTGGATTCCTCTCCTCTAGTAATCTCATCTCGGGAGCCTTGTCCCAGGGCTGTGGTGCAGCTGTGCTGGTATAGAGGTATTTATATAAATAAGGCAGCTTTTATTTTCGGTAAGCAGAGTATGTGGTATCAGTACATGGCAGATTTATTTAAGTGAAAACTTACAGTCCATCCTAAACTTATTAAGTTTCCATTGATTTGTGTTTGGGTCTTGTCAGCTCAAAATGCTTTCTGCTCTAAGTTTCCTGAGCAAACAAGCTGAGTTTCTTTTTTCTGCCCTCTCCCTTCCTTATTCCAAGAGCTGTTTGGAAACTTGGGGTGTGGTCTCTGGGACTAACAGACTCTGGATTTGTCCGTGTGGCCAGTGAACCTCTTCCCCAGCACCAAGCTCCTATTTACATTGTTCCTTTGTTGGGAAGCCTGTCTCTCCTTTTTTCTTGTGGGCAGCATGTAATGAATCTGAATAAATTCATTTATTTATGAATGCTGAGCCTGACTTCCATGGGCACGAGGTGAGGGGTGTGGAATTACACTCCTCTGGGCAGACAGGAGCTGCACCAGTGGGGACATGGCTCCTATGGCTACTGGAGGATCAAATGCCACTTCCCTCCGGGGGCTGCTGTCTGGGGAACAAGGTTTTAAGTTCTGACAGACCTATGAATCATTTCATCTCTTTGAATATTTCCTCCCAAAGGGCCTGGTGAGGGGAAGCCCGTGCAGAGGCTTTTGATAGCTTGTATCCCCAGGCACCGGTCCCACTGCTTCTAAAAGCAACAGAATCTGCAAAACATTTCTCAGATACGTACACATACTTGTGTGTACATGTACCAAGCTGTGGAGCCTCTGTTGTATCTGTTTTCTCATAGGTGCATTTTGGTACAGAAATGCAACTCTGTGACTTCTGCCTTCCAGTTGCCAGTGCTGCTGTTGTCCTCCAAATCAGGGTAATGGGGCAGCAGTGGAGCACTTGGATTAATTAGTGGCCATAAATGGTGTGGAGCTCTTTGGCTGAGTGGTTCAAGGGAACTGTTGTTCCAAGTGACCCCCGTTTTCCTTCCGTGGGTGGGCAGAGTGGGCAGACTGCTTGTGTCTGGAGCGTTAATTACTCTGTGTCCCTTAATCAGGAAGGTTGTAATCCTATTTCGGTGTGGAGATCCACATGCCACAGCGCCCAATCAGCGTCCCTGATGTCATCCCCTGCCAGTCAATACACAGCCATTAGCCATCCAGAACTATTCCCGAGGAACTGCTGGGCAGACATGCCAGGACAAGTTTTGCCAAGCCACACTGGAAGACAGTTTAGCAAGGCTGGTTAAAATAATCCCAGTTTAACGGGACATGCATCTTTGGGTTCCCAAAGAATGCCAGGCAGGACTTGCTGCTCTCTAAAGCACAGCATGTTACAGAACAGATAAATTGTGTTTCCTCAGAATACTGAAAACACTTCTCAAGCCCTCCCCCCCACATTTGCACTCCCCTGGATCCCAAATAAATGCCACATTGAAAGAAAATTATTCCTTGCATAAGTGGAAAAAAAAGAAAACAACAACAGATTTTGTTTCCTGACCTCACCACGACTCCTCCTTTGCCCACAACACTCCATTGTTCTGCCAGGTCCAGACAGCACAGGGAGCAGACTCGTTTTCCCTGTTTTTAATCCCAAAGCTGGAGTCCATCCCTTACAATAAGGATCCTTGGGGTTTTGGTGGGTTTTTTTCTCGATCCTACTCAGCTGTTTGCAACAAATGAGTTAATTACCGAGGAACAAAGATGAGGCAGGGATCCTTCTCTCCCAGCTTTGGGAAGTGAGCCATGCTCTGATAAGAGATTTCCCCCCTCAGGTTACGTGATGTATTGAAGGATAATTTTTCAGTGTGTTCTATTAGGTTTAAATTAGTAAAGGGAAAGGAATGCCTGTGTTCAAGTAGGTGTCTGAATTGGTATTTTTAGAGCTGTCATGCTCTGTGCTTGCAAAATGAACCTTTTCTGTCCTTTAGGTAAACTGGAACTTATGTTCCACTATTTTGGAGGAGGACGAACAGCCATGTTCCATTTCTGTGGCGGCAAAATACACTCCAGAATGTGGGGAGAAATAAAAGGAGTGACCGCCCAGGGCATTTGGAGAACAGAGACTGGAGCTGAGAGCCTCATCCTGTAAATGTCACCTGGATGATGTCACTGCATGGAACCACTTGGAAGTTGGTTCCACTCACAGTTGTTAACAATTTTTCAAACTGGAGCAGATCCACAGCTCCCACTTCAGAAGCTACAATGGCTTTTGTTGTCTCCCCCCCCCCCAAAAATCAGCTGGTGCGCCGGTTCATTCACCGTGTGATGGGAGGGATGCTCAGGTGTAGCTGGTGGTACCTACAGGAGCTCTGGCCCCCGTCAGGAATTACCCTGAGGAGAAGTCGTGCGTGTTTACGGGAATCTTGGAGCGCTTGGCATCCAAATAAACTTGAAGGAAGCGTTGGCCGTCATCGCTGGCAGAGCAGACAGGGACTGTGCCTCGAAATAGCGCTTGGCAGGGGAACGCTGCTGACGGCTCGGTGGAGAAGGCGGATTTGCTTTTCCAGACCGAGACATTTCATCAACAGTTTCTGTTTGTTGGAGCTGTGGAACCTCACTAGATCAAACCCAGTCCTAATCTGCTGGAGCCGCCTCCACAGGCTTTTGTCTCCAGTGTGTACACACAGCCAGTCGCTGTGGTTTGGGTCTGTCCTAGGACATCTATCCCTTTGTGTTTGTCCACGAGCACGTTGGGGCAGCCCCACAAATCCTCCAGACGATGGGGGTTTTGTTTTATGTGGTCAAGCTGCAGGCTGAGAAGGTCTTTGATGCAGCCTCTGACTTAGGGGCCGACCCACCATCTCCTTCCTGACACACCGAGCCTTGGATTCACTCCACGGGACGGGAAGCTTGGAAGTGCGCATCCCAAAAAACTCTGCCAACACCAGGCTGTACGTAAACCTGTCGATCTGAAGCAGGACGCGGAGGGGTTTTAAAATCCAGGCGGGTGTTTGGAACCCTCAAGGAACAGCACGAGGAGGAGGGTCCCACAGAGATACACATTAAACCCGCGGGGGCTGAGCACTCGTCCTTACCCTGCACGGGGACACGGGATAAGGCAGGACGGGCGGGTGCGGGGGCAGAAGACCTCTGTGGCACACGGTGCCCGCCGGGCCTCGCCGCGGCCTGAGGGGGCGCGCGCGGGCCCGTCGCGGTTGCCGAGGCCCGGAGCTGTGGGCGAGGCAGAGGCAGAACTGGCTCGACCAATCAGGAGAGACCCGGCCACGGCCGGCGGCCAATCGGCGCCAGTAAACAACACACCCCCCCACCCGCGGGGAGGGGCGGACCAATCAGGGCGCGGGACATTTGGGCGGTCTTTTCAAACCGGCCGAGGCGCCGCTAGCGGCCCTTTAAAGGCGCGATGCGACCCTTCGAAGTGTCCCTCCGCGCGGCCTCGCCGTCCATCCCGAGCGGCGCAGTGCCGCCCCGCTCCCCGCCGAGCCGGAGCGCTGCCGGGCCGCCGCGCCTTTCTCGGACCTCCGGGCGCTCTCGGAGCGCCTCCGGGCCGCGCGGGTGTGATCGGACTATTTGTCTTCCGCGCGCCGCCTCACCAGCGGGAATCGCTCCGCTCGGGACAACAAAAGGCGTGGGCGGGGCCGCGGGGCCGCCATCTTGGAGCGGGGCCGGGGCGGGGGCTGCAGCAGCGGCGGCCGGGGGCGGTGTTGTGATGGTGCCGTGACGGTGCCGTGACTCCCCGCGGGAGTCCAGGCCGCCCTGCCTGGATGCGGGGCCAGCGGCCGAGCCCACCCCCGTCCGCGCGGTGACGGGAGCCGGGCTCACCTCCCCCTCCCCGAGCGCTGAAGGGCCGCGGGGGGGGCCCGGCGCCCCCTCGTCCCCGGCCTGCGGGGCCCCTTTGTTTCCCAGGTGCGGAGGGGAAGGAGGAGGAGGAGGAGGAGGAGGAGGAGGAGGAGGAAAAAGGGGAAGATGGGCAGCGAGGCGCTGTGGCTTTTCAAGCAGCTGAACCTCCACCTGGAGCTGGAGGGGCGGTTCCAGCCCCGCGAGAAGGGGCTCAGCCTCATCGAGGCCGCCGCCGAGGTGGGTGAGGAGGGCCCGGGCCGCTGAGCTGGGAAGGGGAGTGGGGGCAGAAAATGCGTGGGCTTAAAGAAAATTCGAGGTAACAGTGGACGTGCGTTACCTGCGGAAAGTTAATTCTTTCCTCCTTATGCGACGCTTGCCTTTTGTTTTAGCTCTGCCTTAATTCTTAGGTGTTAACGTTGCGTTATCCAAGAGCTGCGACCTACAGGGCAAGCAAAATATTTAGGCGTTCAGTGTTTATTGTTTAGGTTTAGAGTGAGCACAGGAGCAAGCGGTTCTGTATTGTTTTCATCAGGGGAGCCTCCCGCCACCGCAGGGAAGGTGGGATGTCAAGCGGCTTTTCATTAGCGAGGTCTGGGGAAACGAACCCAGAAGCGCTCAGTGCTTTGACAGCAAAATGTATATTGACCGTAAACATCTCCACGTAAAAGACCAAAGTTCCTCGGAGTTCAGGGAAGGCTGCGTTCCATCGGGTTCCTGGGAGGGTTTTTTGGGGGGGAAGGGCCCTAATGTTTAACAAAAAACAAGTCCCTGAAACGAGGCTGCCTGTTTGTTGTGAAAGCAGAGCTGTTGTTCCTTAAATATTGACGCGCAGGCAGACAGCTGTGTGGTCATCTCTAAGGTCAGGAGGCGCTGTGTATGCCCGCACTTGGTAAATAAGTCTGAAATATGTCTTTACATAAGAATTGGAAATGTGGCTGTGCTGGGTGTTGCTCTGGTGAGACTCAGGACCTGGCTGTAACCTCTGTACCTTGGGTGTGATTGGAATCTCGAGTGTCTAAATTCTTTTTAAAGTTAAGTGAAATAAAAGTGTCTGAGGAAAAAAAATTGCTTCTGTTTGATATAAAAAAAAGATGATTTAGGGAGTGAGTGGTCCCGGTCACTGCTGCTGCTGCCACAGAATAATCCTGACTTTGTCTGTCTTGCCATAGAATGAAAACACTCTGTGTCCAAGACAAAGGAATGCCAAGGTGGAAGATCTTTGGAGCCTGACCAACTTCTTTGGATTTGCAACTGAAACATTTGTTTTGGCTGTCAACATCCTGGACAGATTCTTGGCCCTTATGAAGGTACAAGTGTGGCTGTTGATTCATTCTGTGCTAGCAACAGATCTGGACTCTCCTTTGGAAACCTGGAGTACAGTTCTTTTACCTCTAAAGACAAGTAGCAGGTTGATTTATTTCTCTAATAAGTCTGTAACCTTTGCCATGTAGATGTTTAAGAAAGGAGGAATTAAGAAAAACAAACTTATTTGTCTTCCAGACTGTTTCTGGGTACTGTGCTAAAGCTTAACTTAGCTCTGGAACTGATACCAAGTGATAAATGTCCTGGTTGTTTTTATCGTGTTAGTGCTGGTTTAAGGCAGGAAATCTGAACCTAAAGCAGTTCCCTGTTATTAAATCAGCAGAAAAACTGAAGTCGCGTCAGGTTTGTGGTCTGACTGTCCTTGAGGTGGCACAAAACGGGTGGGAGAGAAGAGCAGAGGCAGGAGCAAGTTGTGGAGGGATGGGGCTGCCTGGAACAGGCTCAGACTGGATCTGTGTGGGCTGTCAGTGAGGGAAGGTGAGCACTGCCGCTCGGGGAAGTGAGGAATTACAGCTCTCACTGCAGTGGATTTGTGTAGTGATGTGGAATGGCCCGAACAGAGGCTGCTCAGCTCTCCAACTTCACTTCCTCTGCCCTGGCAGATCGATGCTGCTTGCTGGGCTCTGCCAGCTGGGTTGTGCTCCAGCTGCACTGCTGCAGCTGGTTTTGACTGGGGGCAGTGGAGGAGCTGGCTGACACCAGGTTTACTTGAGATAAGCAAGTCCTTGGCTGTTGAACTGTGAATATTCCGGGCGCTGTTGCCGTGCAGTCAGGGTGCTCATGGGGAGGGAAGCACTCACAGTGCTTCCTGTACTTTTTCAGGTGAAGCCAAAGCACTTGTCTTGCATTGGAGTTTGCTGCATCCAGCTGGCCGCCCGTGTCGTGGAGGAGGAATGCAACATCCCCGCTGCTCCCGAGATCATCCGCATCAGCCAATGTAAATGCACTGTGTCCGACCTGAAACGGATGGAAAAGATCATTTCAGAAAAGTTGCACTTTGAATTTAAAGCTACTACTGCCTTAACCTTCTTGCACTTGTACCATACTATTGTACTCTGTCATACCTCAGAAAGGTAGGTGAGCCCTTTTTGCCCTCCCTGATTCCCTCCCAAAGGGTCACAGCGTTGGCTGTAGAGGAGGCAGCTCCTCGATTTTTTTACTTCCTGACAATGGAATGCTTGTTGATCCACCTCCTCCTCCTCTTGGGTGTCTCACAGGAAAGAAGTATTGAATCTGGACAAGTTGGAAGCACAGCTGAAAGCTTGCAACTGTCGTCTGGTCTTCTCTAAAGCAAAAGTAAGTAGGAGTAGTTTTCTTTAACTTCTGGGTAGGGTTATGATTCTTTTTATATCGAGTGCTGTTTCCTTGTCCTTTTAGCCTTCTGTCTTGGCCTTGTGCCTTCTCACTCTGGAAGTTCAGATGTTGAAATCTGTGGAGCTGCTGGAGATCCTTCTGCGTGTTCAGAAGCATTCAAAGGTAAATATTGTCAGTGGATTGTTTGTCCAGTTGCTGGGGCTGACACTGTTAGTGGGGGACGATGTTACATTTAAGGGACCCCTTAAGTGGGTCCCTGAGTGTGTTTTTAGAGGTTCGGTTTGGCATCAGCTGAAGGAAGCAATTAAAAAATGTATAAAATCAGGAGAACTGCTGAGCTGGTGCCCGTGCAGTGCATGCTTTAACAGGCAGCTGATTGAACTTGTGCAGCTCTGACTGTGTGTTCTGGAGAAACTTCCAGTCTGTTCCTGGGACTGCTGGGCTGGTTATTTTTTTTTTTCCTGAATAGCTAGACCCAAAGAAACAACATGGAGCTGTGTCAGGGGAGGGTTAGGATGGATATTAGGGAAAGGTTCTTCACCCAGAGGGTGGTCAGGTGTGAAAGACAGCAATTGTACAACCCCAGTTTCTTGAGGGGTGAAAGTAGTTCCTTAAAGGACAGTATTTATTCCGTTTTAAAAAGGAATTTTAAAATTTTTCATTCCCTTTTGAAATGGAATAACCTCTGTTTCATTTATCCTCGGGAAGTGATAATGAAAACGTTAACAACTTGACAGGCAAACTGTCAACTCAGACTTGAACATGGCCTTGTCTGGGAGGTGTGTAGGAGTTGGTGGGAGTTCACCTTCAAAAGCAACTTTGACAAAGGTATCACGGTCATGACTCACTTGTCTCTTGAGTGATGTTTTTTCCCGGGGGGGTGAAATGGAGGGGGTATCTTTGGAGCCCCTGCGTAACAGACTAAATAAGTTCTTTGGGTTTTGTTTCTTTTTCAGATAAGTGATGGTGACCTGCTTTACTGGAGGGAGCTGGTCTCGAAATGCCTGGCAGACTATTCCTCCCCTGAGTGCTGCAAGCCTGACCACAAGAAGCTGGTTTGGATTGTTTCCAGACGAACAGCCCAGAACCTCCAGAACAGCTACTACAGCGTTCCCGAGTTGCCAACGATTCCGGAGGGGGGATGTTTCAACGGGAGCGAGAGGTTGGTAAAACTGCCACCACCTGGTTCATTTGCTGGGAGTTCTCCTTTTCCTGTAGTGTTCATGGCAGCTCCCTGTCACTAGGCTTTGTTAAAATGACCTTTCCCACTGTTCCTTCCAGTGAAGACTCCTGCGAAGACATGAGCAGCGGAGAGGAAAGCCTGAGCAGTTCTCCTCCCAGTGACCTGGAAGGCACCTTCTTCTTTGAACTCAAACCCAAACCCAAGTGGCAAACTCTCAGCTGTGGGTCTTAGCATTACATCTGGACTGTATTAGGTTGAGGTCTCTAATGCACCATAGAGTCTTTTGGCAATAATAAATAAGGTGGTAATCTGTAAACTGTATTAAGGCAAAGACTTGCTGTGGTATATCAGTGCTTTGAATGCCTGCCTTGATTTTTCTTGTTGTTGTAATTTTAAGGAATTAAAAACAAAAACACTTTCAGGTCCCCAGATCAGCAAAAAAAAAAAAAGTTCTTGTATAGCTCTGTTGTCAGCAGCCATGAATGTAGCCCTGTACCTGGTGGTCCAAACCCCTCAGCAGCTCAACACCTGAGCTGACTTCAGGGTCTTGACTGAGAAGCATGGAGCAAGAGTGAGAGGCTTTCCTGGAATTTAAATGTGCTCCATGGGGACAGTCAAGCATGGGAGTGGCCCAGGAGGAGCTGTGCAGTCCTTGTCCTGGGATGTTCTTGGGTTTCAGCATGACAAACACCCAGGCTTGGCTTGAATTCAGCTTTGACCCTGCTTTGAGCAGGAGGTTGGCCTGGAGTCCCTCCTGAGGGCAGCTCCACTCCCTGCTGCGGTGGGATTAGATCCAGCAGGCTGAGTAGGTTGTGTGGAATGGTGTGTGTACATAGTGCCAGGCTGGAATGATTTACTCTCCAACGGGCCAAACACAAACTGCTTTTCCTTTTCAGCAGGGTCTTGAGTTGTGTACTCCAAGTAGCAATTTTTTGAAGCTTGGCTTTTATTAACTTCAGGGATCCCTATTTCACACCAGGAGTGTGTGTGGTCAGCAGGGGTTTTCTAGTCAATCTAGTTTTCACTGAGACAGTACAAAGTGCGTGGCCAGGAGTAATTTCATGTTTCCTTTAATCCGGCTGTTTTTCCCCTGAAATCCACATTGTATACTTCAGTGTCTTTCCAATCCTAACATGTCAATCCATGCTATTAGCTTAGACTTCTTAACATGGTAAACCCTGCTAAGTCTACATTCCTTTGAATATTTAACCCTTGTAGTTGTTTTTCAGTATATTCATGTTATTGATTGAGTCATAATCAGACTTGTTTGCATGCTGATGTGAAGCAGTTAGTGCAGGAGAAGTTGGTATTATGCAGTAATATCAGGTAAATGTGATGGTGAAGTAGTTAATGTAACGGTTTTTCCTCTGAACTGTGTTATCAAAGCACAAATTGAAGTATGATGGTGTCTCTCCGTGGTGAGAACACGGCTAAAGCGGATTAAACGAGCTCAGAATCACGGTGTGAGGCTGTGGTGGTGCCAAAGTAGAGATGAAGGAGCAAACAAGCTAAAAGCTGTTCCGTAGGTGCAAGCATTGCTTTAGGAAGGTAAGAGTGATGCTGTTCAAGTCCATAACTGTTGTGTGATTTCAGTTTTCTAAAAACAAACAAAAAAAGTTTACAAAAAATGTATATGAAAATGTAAATTGAAAAAATGTACAGAAAAAAAAATTTAAAATTAAAAAAACGAGCAGAAAATACTGTATTTTTTTACATTGTATGTAACTTTTTGTAGGTCTGTGGCATGTAGATAGTAATTTATTGTGTACTCTGTATGATACAAATACTGTACCTCTGAAGACTTCTTGCTGCAAGTCTCTGCTCCCTTCGGGAGTCCTTGGGTGAGGAACCTACTGAGTCTTGTTTCAGTTGAGAACAAAAATAAACCAAGTGCTGTATTTGTTAACTGCTGGGAGTGGTGGTTGGTCACTTTTTTTCACGCTGTACAGGGTGTATGATCCTGCAGCTGGATTCCAGACTGCCCAGGAGTGCTGGTGAGCAGCTGGCAAAGAAAAGGGAGAGACTGCAGTGCCGGATGGGAATCGCCCGTGGAGCCCGTCTGCCAAGGGAAATCCTGCCCCGGATGTTTCTTCGTGGCCTTCATAGGTACTACTTTTTTTTTTTTTTTTAAACACAGGAACACACTACAGGAGTTCTCACTTCCCACGGGGAACAGGTGAGGGATGGATGCTTGGCACGGGGAGCTGTGTGTGAAAGCCCCTTCTGACTAATAAAGAACTCGCACGTACCACTGGGAGCTGATCGCGGAACGGAACTGTGCCTCCTGCCAGCGCTTGCTCCCGAGTTTTCAGAGCGCCAGTTGCTCGCTGTCTGGTGTTCTGGCTGCTTTGAACATGAAAGAGATGTTCAGCTTCCACTTCAAAGGTGCCCACTTGGGTCACCTCAGTGCAGCCTCGCTCGGGAGCCGGCAGGAACGCGCGCGCGCGGCGTAGGTGGGCTCGAGGAAGGTGGGAAGCCGTGGGCGATATCCCTGGGTTTACACAGCCTGGGAGGTTACCAAAGCTCGAGGTGTGCCATTCAGCCCCTTTTAAGTTCGTCCTGGCTTGGAAGAGCGCTCTCAGGGCTCACTTCTGTGGTGATAATTCAGGTTTCGTAATGTGGTTTGATAATTTAGGCTCCACTTTGATTTTTGCCGGGTCAGGTGGCTGCAGATCCCTCCGAGGGGGTTTGCCTGGCTCCCTTCAAAGAACGGGAATTTTGGGGGTTGTTTTGCCTGTTTTTAATGGCAGAGGAGTGCGCGGCTTTAAATGCTGTTTGGGGCTTGCTGGTACCACGTGGTGGGGCTTGGAAGGCTTGCAGGCTCCAGGGCTGGAATACGTGCTCGTTTTCATAACTGAGGTGGGAGGGAGGGGGCTGAGAGGGAATGCTTGTGTGGGGAAGCCATCCCCTGGGACAGCTCCCAGCTGCATCCCGGTTTTCTGGGATGTGATTCCCTGTGCTGCCGAACCTACTGGAAGTGTAGTGCTGAAGGTTCACGTGGGTTTCTGCTCTCCTGTGGCTGGACTGGGCCACAAGGGATCAGTCGTGGAACCATTTCTGTTCCCAGTGAGTTGTCATTCCATAATTAAATAATGATAATGGCCTTTTAAACAGGGAGCTTGACTTCCCCACCGCTCGATGACATATAACAAGTGACACGGAGCAATAAACCATTCAGAATAAAGCAGTCAGTGTGTTCAGACCCTGGTCCTTAACAGCTCCCCCTTTTCTTCTGATGGAATAAGAAGGATGTTCCTGTCAGAGCTTGGAGCACTCTGTGCTACTTGACTGTAGCGTGAAAGGCTGAAACACAGAGTAGAGGGAACAGTTGATCTGAACATCAGCGCTGCCTCACGATCTCGGGCCATTTCTGTGCTTGCACTAACAGGGGGGTGAGTTATTCTTATGATCCCCCGTGGCTGTCAGGCCTTTGAAGCCCAACAAAATGTGAGTCAGTAAATCCTCAGTGGACAATGAGAATTATTTATTTCAAAATGTGGTGCAGCTGTGGAGCGTCACACACTACCGTGCTTCGCGGCCTGAGCCCACGTCTGCTTTTAGTAGTGCACCTACTAAAAGGAGAAAGTTGCCATAACAACTGAATGAAATCAATTAGAGTAATAAGCAATTAAAATCTCATCCTTAGTGTTGCATAAACATAGCATTTTGCTCATGAATTATTACTAATCTTGCCTCTAGACCTGTACGTTCTGGTTCTGATTTGCAATCTGAACCATTTTTGAATTAATGAAGCATTTAATTTCTCCTTCAAAGAGTGCTGGTGGGGTTTTCTTTGGCTGTAGCAAGTACATCTTCATCAGGGATGTGAGCACTATTAAACATCTAAATGAAGGAAACACTTGTGATGGGATTTCCAGAGCGCTTGGCTCTGGCTTCCTTCCCACCCAGTGAAGTCAAGGATTAGTGTGTGGTGAGAAATTCTGTCCCAGGCCTGGAAAGGCAACTGCAACTCCTTCCTCTGTCACACGCTTCCTCCCTGACCTCCTGTGTGTTCCTGAACCTCTGGCTTCCTTTGCTCCCCCTGGGCAGAACAAAGCCAGGAATAGCTTCTTGCTGAAGTTCTTGGTTGTCAAGGATAAATCAGCTGAACCCTTGTGGAAAGGTGGGATGTGTGAGGAACCAGGGCTTGCAGACTGATTTCTGTAGGAAGCAGCTGAAGGCTTGACTGTTAAATAAACTCCTATTTACACTGTGCTGCCTGTGCTGATGTACATTTTAATCGGGGTTTATCTGAAAGGTTTTCAGTACTGCCACAGTTGTTGGAAGAGACTTGGTGTAATGGAGAATTTACCAACTCTCCTTCTGCTAAAAAAACCCGTATTTAATGGGTTTTTCCCACAGTTGCCATGGAAGCCTGCCTTCAGAATGCCCCTGGGGTTCATCTCCTTAACAAAAGGTCCACCTGAAGTCACAGGGCTGGACTCTTTCTGTATAGCTTTGAGTCCTCAGAGGGTTAAAGCCGTGCTGGTTCTGGTCAGAAATCATTTTCTGCTTCACTGGGGTCAAAGCTTTTATGTTATTGCCTCCTTTAGATCCTTCCAGGCCCATCTCTCAGACTCTGCACCCTGTGGGGCCCCTCAGCCAGCGCTGGCCATCGCTCGATATTGTTGCTCTGTGATCAAGTTTATATCTCCTGGCATCACTTCTTGAGCTGGGAGCAGGGAGTGACTTAGATTTTAGTAAGCAAGAGTATGTGACAGTGCCCTGTCATCCCTCAAGGGGTGTCCTGTGTGCCCTGTGCTGTACAAGAGGCACATAAAAGGCTCTGTGGAATGCCTTGCTCCTCGGGGGTGTTCGGTTGGCAGCCCTGCAGGTCAAAGTCCTTTCTTGGGTCGCTGACATCAGCCCACACCTCTCTGTCCTTCCCCTTCCCCGTGCCTCAAACACAACCTCAGGAGGCAGAGGTGATCTAGGGAGGCAACTTAGATGCCAAACTGGAGCAGCATTTTTCCTGCTGTGTGCAGAGAGGGTGATATTTCCAGCAGCTGAACGTCTCCATCTGCCTCTGCTTTCCAAAGGAGTCGGGGAGATTTATGAGCTCTGAAACCCAGGTCTTGCACATCCTTAGGGTTATCCCAGAGGGAAGACTTTGGATGTAAAAGATCTAATCAACACCTGAGTTTTGCAAATGTTTGCTTGAGCAAGTTCTTATCTCTAGTAACAGGTTTTTGGAAACAAGAAGGCAAAGTTTTACTGTGGGCTAAAAGAGAACCAAGTCAGAATGCTCCTGAACTTCAGGAAGTCTGAAATTCAAATCCACACTTGGATCCTGGGCTAGTCTCCTAATTTCCATTTCAGAAGTGGAAATACCTTGCCAGGAGTAAGTGGCCAGACCTTGTGTCTTAACAGCAAGTTGTGAGCAGACAGATAGAAGGAAGAATCACACAGTGTAAGATAGAGAATCTCTGACCATTTTATGTTTAACCACAAGCAATTTTAAAGCTCACTAGTGATGCTGATTGTACGTGCAGGGAGGAAGATCCGGGCTGGGGCACAATTTCCAGGGAATGAGGGTTTAGGAGAGCTCATTTCCCTGCCCCACCAAGGCCAGAGAAAAGAAGTCAGACTCTGTGTATATGATTTTCTCATTAAAGGCCTGAAAATAAACTATTCCAAACTCATTTGGAAAGGTATCTAAGTGTGCTGACTTATTTGAACCTCGTGATAGCATTTCCATGCCCTTCTGGGTAAGAACACAGGACAATTATTATCCCTGCAAGTGCTTTGAAACTCTCAAAATGCTTGAAGTGCCTTACAAAGATCACAGATATTCTATAAAATATAAAGGGGCTGTGGCTGTCTGTTATTTTTTAATGGAGGGGGACGATAGGTGTGGGTGGGAACGTAGAGAGGCAAGAGAAAGGTTAGAGGAAATGGAGGGGGGGGTGTTTGTGTGGAATTCCTGGGAATTGGCAGGGAAATGCTCTCATGTAGAGAAGAAATTGCAGGAAGACAAGTCAACGTGGAGAGAAAGGGTTTTGTAGCAGACTGGATGGAAATCAGCCTCTTCCTGGGGTTCAGCTTCAACAGCACCAGCAGAAAGGAAACTTCCACAGGTGGAAACAACCTGCAAACAAGGAGATCGGGGTGGGGGTAAGAAAAGAACCTCCCAGATGGATAAATCGTCCAGGACAGAGGTTTTCAAGCGCAGCCTGCAGGGTGCTCAAGGCTTGACAAGCCTCTACGTGCAGCCTGTCAGGGGATTGTTTTAAACCGTTATCTGGGGTATTTATTGCACTGTGGACGAAGGATACGTGACCTGAGTCTGGCAGCCCCTCTGTTGGAGAGGGAGCCTGTGAGCAGGGCTAATCGTGTAGGAGGGCTTTTCCTAGCAAGATCTTGCTACAGCTTTCTCTAGGTGTGAAGAAGGGCAGTTTGAATTTTTTCATCGCCTTCTGTTGGTTTTTATCAGTTTTCTGAACTCCTATCTCTGTTTCTCACTGCATCTGTCCCAGGTAACCTGCCACAAAGCAGCTGGAATAGACAGAAACTACCCTGCATCCTCTTTATCACGGTTAGGGTAAAACAAGCTCAGTCCTGCATCTGTGTGGAAATACGAACAAGCAGAAAAAGTCTGGCTGCAGAGCCCCTCCAGCCCTCAGGGCTGTGTAAAATGGGTCACTGGAAGTGTGTAAGCAGAATGAAAGGAGAGAGGAGAGCCTGTTAATCCTGGATTTTTTGGCTCCTTGGGCACAAATTTAATGTTAAGCTACTTTCTGACTTGAGGGATTGGCACGTGCTAAAAAGCTTTGCTGCAAAGTGGGCAGAGAGCAGCAGGACACGAATGACAGGGAACTCCTGTGCCTGTGCAAGCAGCAGTGATTTGGTGATTTTACTAAGACATTTGAGAGGAGGTGGCAGAAGCCTTTAGGAAAGGACTCGGAGGGTAAAATGTCATTAATTTCTCTTCTTCCCATCTCCCCCTGCTGCCCATCACGAGGCAGCTGAGGAAGGCACCCAGACAAGCTGCCCCCTCACTCAGCCTTCCCAGGTGGGAATGCTTTACAGGGAATTGGGTATTTCCTAGCTGAGCCCAGGTGTAGAGACTCCCTTGCAGCTTCCTGCTCATGGTAGGAGACCCAGTGCCACGTCTCTCAGCAGATTGTGAAGCACAGTTTGGCTGCAGAGGTGACAGGGCTCTCGCTTCGTGGCTCCTCCAGCAGTCAGACTCCCATATGTAAGTACACACAGTTGTTTTACTAGTAGTTTATGCTGGTGGCTCCTATTGAACTGGAACAGGAACTTGTTTGCTCACAGGAATATGCCTTGTCCTCACCTTCTTTCAGATGCAAGTAGAAGTCTCTGCACAGTGGGGAGCCTTTCTCTTGTTTAGGTGTCGTCATAATACCTGGTGTCAGTACAACTTGTCTTGGAAGCAGTTGAGTTGAAATTTACTCTTTGTTAGAGAGTTCTGTGCCAACACAGCACTTTCGTAAGTGGTTGAAAAGACGGTCTTAAGGGAAGAGCCTGTTTTCTCTAATGCAGTTGAAATGGGGAGAGCAGCTGTTACCCTGTCGTGAACCTGCAGCAACAGCCTTTTGGGTTGCTTGTGCCTTGTTTTTTCTGGGTTGTTCTTTTTGGGGAGATGGGTATGATTTTGCTTGTTTGTGCTTTCTGGAGAGAGGAGTATGATTTTGTTTACCTGACCAGTCTTGTCACGTTGGAAGTAGAGGAATAAGGAGAGAATGAGTGCAGGAAGGAGCAGAGTCAGGACTCTACTTTTTCCACACAAAGCTTTCCCACCGTGTCTTTCAACCAGCCTGTCTTCCTCAGTGAAAACACTGTTTACAGAATACAGGTTTGGGGTTAGGACAGTGTTTTTACTCCTATTTTAAGTACTTGTAACTTGAAGTTGGTGGCTCCCCCACCCCTGGGAGTGTCCAAGGCCAGCTTGGGCGGGTCTTGGAGCAACTTGGTCTATTGGAAGATGTCCCTGCCCATGGCAGGGGGTGGCACTGGATGAGCTTTAAGGTCCCTTGCCAACCCAAACCATTCTGTGATTCAATGTGCAAATGGCTGCTGTGGGGCTTCTGTTGTGACCCTGAAATGCAGGAACTTACTGTGTGTGGTTACGTGCACCTCCAAAGAAGGTTTTTTCCGTAGGTGTGGTAGAAACGTGGGCTCCCTGCCCGCGGGTTAGTCTGGGGTTAGGCAGGACGGTGACTAACCTTAGGAAAGGCTGGGGAGGGAGGGAGGGTGTGAGTGTGCTGCTGTTTATGCAAACACCCTGATAGCTCGAGCAATTCAGAAAACAGCTCAGGAACTGAGGAAATATCAGCTGGGCAGGGCAAATAGCTGTGGCATTACCTGTGAGGAGGCGGGAGGTGACACAGAGGTGTGACTGGACTTGGGACACGGCTGCCTCACCTTGGAGCTGTGTGAGAGATGGGATAGGGACTCTGTGACCTCCTGCACATCATCAGATATCCTGAGGCATCAGAGGCAGGATGCAGCAGCTTTCCCCTCCTTGCCTGAAGCAGGGCAGGCACAATCCTGGGGCCGATACAGCCGGAGTAGCAAAAATACTTTGATGGCATTTAGCACTGTGACCTTTAAACACTTCCACAGGCTGATTCAACAGCACAGAAAACACTGTGGGTGAGGCAGGGCTCGATGAAAATGTGCTGTGAATCACGTTCTTGTGTTGCTGTCGGTCTCTCAGTCCCATGCATGCGAGTTTGGGGCAGATAAACATCGTTTCCTTTAGCATGACAAAGCAAAGTGGGGAGGGTCCCTCGCAGTTGCCTCCCAACGCTGGGTGAGTGCTGAAGCAGCGGGGTGGACTTAAAGCATTAGTTTGTGTTGGCTGATACTTCCCAAGTATTAAAAACCCCAGTTTCTGAAGATGTTTGGCATGGAAATGCATTTTATCCACGCTCCCTGCAAAGCTGGGGAGCAGCTCTCCGGGGGAGCAGCTGAATGCCCTCCAGTCCCATGGGGTGGCTTTCCCAGTATCACTCCCCTCCAGCTGGAATGATAACCAGCTGTACCAGACAGGAAAAGCCAGGCTAGGACATAACCAGCCTGTCTGACAGTTATATCAGTCCCCAGGGCTGGATGCTTCCTGGGGAACAGTTTGCCCAAACCCTGGGGAAAATGCTACCCCATTCCACAGTCTTTCCCTCCTTCACCTTTCCTCTCTGGAATTGTGACACTGCAGGCTGTCCCCGAGTTGCCTTTCAGCAAATAAGCATCCAACAGTGTCCTGGGGGAAGCATTTATGTGGGATGCAAAACTCCCTTACAAGCAGAAACCCAGGAGAAATTAGGGAAGATGTTTGCCTTGAGCTCCCTTAAACTTGGATCCCACCATGGCTCCTCTTTGGGATTCAAGAAAGAGATCCCAAATGTGTGCTCTCCCAGGAACACTGTGAGATTGCAGGAGTGATGGAGGCAGGCAGCCTGCTCCCCAGTTCTCCCTCTGCTCCCAGTGGGAAGCCCCAGCCGTTTTGTTTCCCGACTGGCATACTGGCTTCCCGTGACACTAACAGCTTCCAGCTGCTTCCAGGTGTGCAGCTTGAACAGTAAGGCTCCTGTCTCAGCTTAAGATTACTTAACCTCCCAGCTTTCTAGCTGGGAATAGAGCCAGGAGACACATGCTAAAAAGGCACTGCATCTTCATGCCTCTGGCAATCTCTGGAGTTGGAAAAATGGGCGTGGTGCTGGCTTCATCCAGTTCCCCAGCCACTCAGGACAAAGAAGGCATCTCCCTCTCCTCCTCCTCCTCCTTTTTCAGGGTGATCTGTGCAGCATCTTCCTCCCTCCTCCCTCAGACAAAGGTCCCTTTACCTTGCTGCAGGGTCTGCAGGGTCTAACCTGCATTTCTAGATTTCCAGGATGCCTCTGTGCCTCTCCCCACCCAAAAACCTCCCCTGAACTCTCCTTTGCTGCAGAACATCAAGAGGAGCGAGTTCTGCTACTGCTCTTGCCTGGGAATTGAGCAAAGAGCACCAACCTGTGCGTTTTGGGAGAGGAGGAAGCCCTACTTTCATCTCATCTCCTGCCTTCCCTTCCCTTTCCTTCCCCAGGTCTGAGTTTCCCCTGTTCATTCCCACCCCAACACCCAGCCACTTGGTCCTTCTTGGCTGCATCCCATCTCCACGGCCGCTCCTTGGGCACCCCCACCCTTTGTGCACTCTGGTGCAAAGCCGTGAGCAGAAATGACGGGCTGGGGGAAAAACTCGCAGCTGGTGGTTCAGAAATACTTCTGGAAGCCGCCTTTTCAGCGAACCACCCCCCAAACACACACACCTTTGTGATGAGAGCAGGCACACGTGACACCTGCAAGGATTTAACTTTTTTTTCCTGTGCACTCACTCACCGCGGATCGTGATCCTTTACCGACCAACTGGACACTTGGGCAGATCCCGGGCCGTCTGGAAGTCTCCTTTCTCGCCCCGTTTTCCCTTTCTCGGCTGCCATCAGCAACGCTGGTGTCTGCTGCTCTCTAGTGGCCTCCGCTCCGAGCTGCACTCGCTGGGTCAACTTTCTTGTTTGCTCACCCCTGAAAAATGAGTCTGTTCGGTAAAAAAGGCTTCCCCCCCCCCCCCCCCCCCTTTTCCATTTCAGTGGATTAGCAGCGGCGGGGAGCTTCGGGTTGGGGATGGAAAACTTTTCTCGCACGACAAAACCTCAAGCCAGGAGATGCTCTAGTGAGTGACTGTGAGGGGCTGGCAGGGTGGGGGTATGGAAGGGAGGGGAGATGCCCGTAACGCTGCAGGGACATTCTGGATCCAGCCCCCGGCTGTGCCCTGCGGCAGATTTGACTCTAATTTAGGCCTTATTAGTTTCCAGGGCGTGCGTCGTGAGCGACAAGCGAGATAAAAGCTGAGGAAAGATCAAAGCAGATTTCATGGGTTTTATGGCTTTGTGCTTCTTGGTTTCACTTTCACGTGTCTCCCGAAGCCTTTCTTCTCTCCCTGAGTGCTGCCCTTTCATCTCCCTCCCCATTTACACCCGGCAGGCCAGAGCTTGCCGACCTTCCATCATGAAGCATGACTCGTGTGCTTGACCCACCTTCCTTTCATACCCTCCAAACGTGAACTGGGTTATTTCAGCCCAAGACAGCTCCTTTCAGTATCAATTCCCACTGAGACTTCAGTCCTTAGCAGAAGCTGGGCTCAGGTTTCTCTGTCTCCTTTGAGAGCATCTCTGGGCACAAGGCTCTGGTGGCCAAAGTGCTGATTCAAGGGGTGCTGGGTTCAAGAGGAAAGCTTGAGAAGGGGCTTTCCGAGGGGTGGGAGGGCTGCTCATTTCCCCAGAAGACATTAGTATTGCAGCTTCCTTCTCAGTGCAGACCTGGATTTCCCCTCCTTACCATGTGCACTTCTACTCGGTGCTGGAGAACAGTCGCTCTTGGCTTGGGGCTTTTCTAAGTACAGCTACTCCTGCGGTGGCTTGTGGGTGAAACGTGGGGAAAGCATCTTCCCCGAGGGAAAAACAAGTGGGGAGGCACCTGGCAAAAAGAGGGTTAGGGAAGGCCTCAAAGCATTAAGTGGACATGAGCGAAAAAAATGACTCTGGGTTATCCTGCAAGCCAAGTAATGTGGAGACAGCTTAATTACGGGCTCAACTAAAGTGGAAGCCACTAATAACTGGAAAAACAGAAAATGTTTAACCAGACTTGTAGCTGCATTTATCAAGGTGTCAGACTCCAAGGAGAAGGGCAGGAGACCTTGCCATAACACTCCTGGGAGAGTGGTGCTGGGACTTTTGGGAAGTGTTTGCCTAAACAGGTTGCCCAAATGGGATATAATTTGGCTCCAGAAATCAGAACATGCCTTCAGGAGGCTGCTCCCTCTGGAGCGTAGAGGGGAGATGAACCTGCGGGCCATCCCTGTTGTATTTGTGGCACTTTGGGTTCTTTGGTCCTTGTCACGCACCGAGAGGTCTGACTGTGAAAGCTCATGTGACTCCTTCCATATCCTGGTAGTCCCAGGGTCTAATTCCTTTTTCCAGTCGTGGGCTTGCTGCATCCTCTTGGTATTCCAGGGAAAGGTGCTGCTGGGGGTTGTTGGGGGTGGCAACTTCCCATCTTGTGAAGCAAGATCTAGCTGGAGGAGTTTGCAGGAGTGTGTTAAGCCGTTGTGAGTAGACCTGGATGGGATGGCTTCTTGACTACTCTGAGAAGGAAGTGCTGAAAGCCGGAGCCCTTCCTCCCGGCTGCTGGAGACTGCTGAGAACTGCAGGTTGAAGTGGCTCTGACTGTGCAGAGAGAGCAGCAAGGCCCTGTCAACAGGCACCACTGGCTCACAGTGTCCACTGGCTCCCTCCTGTCACAGCCCGACTCCGTGTCCCTCATCATCCCGTTGCTCCCATGGCAAGGGGTTGAGCCGTCGCCGTCACCGCGATGCAAATCTCCAACGGCGCCCGGGCCCTCCGCGGCACCTGCGGCGTCTAGACCGGTTCCTGCGCCCACATGCAAATGTGTGGGAAGGGAACCGGGGCCCATGAGGCCTCGGTGGCACTTTCTGGGAAAGCCCTCGGGTCTCCCTCCAGCCTCGCCTCATCCATGCCAGGCGGCGCGGTGCTTTCGGCTCTCCCGGTGTGGCCCGGAGGGATAACGCCGCTCCTCGGCTCGGCGTTTCGGATTGACTCGGGTCAGAAACAGAGCGAGAGCTTGGCAGGGCTGTGGGGCGCCAGGGTGCTCCCCACGGTGCTTTTCTACTGCAATTTGGCACAGCAGTCCGGGGCTTTTCTCCTGGGCTCGCTCGGTGCCGTTTGTATCTCTGGGGTGGGTGGCCGGGATGTCCCAAAAACTGCCCCTGCTCCGGGGCTCGTGCTGACGTGCTGCTCAACACCTACTGCGGCTGCCCCTGCCACGGAAAGCTGCTCCACACAGGTCCTATGGCTCGGGATTGACTGGGGAGGCAGGAATATCACGTTCACAGTTCTAAAAATTATCCTTAGTTCCTCTGGTTCCTGCTCAGAGCCTTTCTCCTTCTGCCTTATCCCGTCTCATTCAAAAGATCCTTCGTACTGTATTCCCTGTGTTTGGCCCTCGAGCAGACCAAATGGTTTTAAAAATGCCCATAGCAGGTTTCTCACCTGCTTGCAGAGGTGTCACTGCTCTGCTGTCACCAAAAATGAGCCCAAACTGAGATTTCCGTCCCCATGCTGCATCACCAGCAAGTCTGTTCACCTTGGCTTGAAGACAGTAAGTGACAGTAAGCTCTACAGGTCGCTCAACCAACCTAATTATGGACTGATTTCGTTAGGTTTTGGCTTATTCTGGTGCTCTCACACTGAGGCTGAAATAGGTGTGGGTTTCAGGTTTCAGTAGGAGGCATCTTTGTCTCTGAAGCAGGTACAGGACCACAAACCGCAGCAGTGAAGATTCGCCGCGGTTGGGGTTTTTGGGGGGGAAATTTAAAACACAAAACCCCCGTAGTTGTTGTTTTTTTTTTCTCCTGCAAGGAGCCCTGGGTGAGTTGTGGGGAAGGGAGGAGTGGGCTGAAAAATTTTGGCTGCGATTTAAGTGCTGGGGGAAGGATTCGGCAGGTGTAAAAAATTTGATAAAAATCTAACATAAATAAGATAAAAAATGACTGAAATAAAAGTCTTGCCTGCAAAGGCGCAGCTGCTGCAGAAAATAGAGAAGCTGTGAGGATGTTTTGTACGTGTTTCAGTTGGTTCTGGCCTGGATGAGGCCACAGATCGATATGTGAGGGCCCCTCTTCCGAATTCCTGGCATCTAGGAAGCGGTTAACTTAAATACAGCGGCAGGTCAGATCCTCACCCCGCTTCTCCCTTTTCAAAACTCCCACTGGTGTGCAGGAACACGGGGCACCGCAGCGACTGTGGCTTTTCCTTCCTGGCAAAAACCCTCAACTGCCCGTTAGTCACCCATCAGAACCAGTGGGCTGATTCAGAACCCCTGGCAGGGCAGCCAAGTCCTCCTTTCTCGCCGCCTCCACGTTGATTCCGCCTTTCCTACCTAGAAAGATTTGGAGAGGTCTTTTGTGCTTCCGTAGCAGTTTGTGTAGGTGACTGGTCATCTCTCCCGGTGAATCGCTGCCTTCCCCACCATTTTTTTTTCTGAGAGAACCCTTCCACAACCCGGCAAAACCAGCCCTAGACTGGGCTTCTAATAACTCTCTGCAAGGAAATTTAGATCTGAAAGGACTGAACAAAAAGTAGTTTTAAGGCCATGTCCTTTTTCACTGCTGTGACAGCAAGGTGCTCGTTCCTTCTGTAGGACCTGGGGGAATAGCCCATGGAAATTTTCCCTGGCCTCTCCATGACCCTGGTGTACAGGGAGTTAAACTCAATCATCTCTTTTTGACCTTGGTCTCTTGAACAAGGTCTTCACAAGACTTTTGGACTTAGAGAAAAAAACGGGTTTTCAGAGAGAGATGAGTAACTTGAGTGGAAGACTCTTTTTTTTTTTTTTTAATGTACCATTTTGTTACTATATAAAATGCTGATGCAATTTGAAAGCTCCAAATTACAACATTATCACACGAACCACATCGCTTTTCTTGTGCCCTCTTCCTTCCTCCTCGCCTGTCCCCCTTCCCCTTTGGCTTCCTGGCTGGTGACTTTGCAGACTTTATTCAGGGCAGCCCCTGTCCCATTGACATCCACGGACATGGGATGCTGCTGTGGCCACCCTGGGTGTGTTACTAGTCCAGCCAAGCATGAGATCTGAAGGGTCTGAGTAGAAACAGAGCAGAGATCTTGATTATTTTTCCACAGCGAGGCGTTTTTGCTGATGAAAGAGGCAGCAAAAATAGCGTGGGGGAAATACAGCCCTAAGAAAGAAATATGTAAATGTCTGAGTGCATTAAACCCCCTCTGCTCAGCCAGGGCTGGCGCTCTGGTTTTATTCTGGGCTTTTTTGTGTGGTTGAGGGGTAAATGCTCAAGGGAGTGAAGGGTGATATGAGCACAGACCCAACAGAAACAGGGCGTGGGGAATCCAAATCTGCGCCTCGTCCCAGTGGCAGGTCTCGATCGATAATATTGTCAATTCAGCCCCCGAGGCGGCTGTGGGAGCAGCAGAGAAATGATGTCACCCCTCTCCATGCTCTGCTGGCTGGCTGTTGACTGCTCAAGTGTGAACCTTGTGCCTGAGTCGGCGTGTGACCCTCCCGAATAAATAGGGGTGTTTGTGCGCCCGGCTCCTCAGAGCGTCCCCGGGGCCGATCCTGCCGCCAGGATGCGAGTGCTGGCTGGGGTAGGGATGGGAGTCCCCGTGCTCCCGTGGCTGCTGCTGCTGCTGGTGATGTCCCACTCAGCCCACGCAGGTGAGCTCCGGGTGGCTTTGCTGTCAGCTCCCTGCTGTGGGTGGGCATCACCCGCATCCAGGGACTGGAGGAGACTGGGATCTTCCTGCCTGTTTAGCTGAGGGAGAAAGTGTGACCGTCCTTTGCCAGGGTCTGGTTCAGCTTTCAGGGGCTGTGTGGGAGCAGGGAACTGAGGCAGAGGCACGGCTTCTTACTGTGGTCCCTGCAGTGCTGTCCGTGAAAACATGGAAAGGGAAACTTCCTTTGGCTCTCGGAGCTGCTGCATCTCTAACAGTGCGGTTCGTGTCTGTAAGTCGCCCCCTTCTCTCTCTCCCAGCCATCCTGGAGGTGAATGGGAACCTGAGCTGTAGGTGTGCCAAGACAACCTTGGACTACATCAGTCCCAAGAAATATGAGAGCATTGAGATAAGGCCCGTGGGCAGCACCTGCAGGCGCACGGAGATCATGTAAGTGCTGTGCTTCTGCTGCCATCCTGCTTCCACGCTGCCTTGCTGGAAACCTTTCCAAAACTGCTGCTGGCTTGCTCCCTGAGAAATATGAGGTGTGGAAATGCACCCCAGGCCACCTGCTACAGGACCCAAAGGAATGTTTCCAGCCAGGGAAAGTGTGATCTCCTCATGCTGGTGCTTAGCAGGGAGCGTGCTGGAGAAGGGGTTGTTTGCAGCTTGGAAGGAGCACATCTTTTAAACGCTGGGCCATAACTAATTTTCCCAGAATTCTTTAACTGCTCAGCACTGATACATTTGTAAATCTCCAGAAAAAAACCTGTGTTTGAACCATGCTCTGGTCTTTGGGTTTGAACCATGCTCTGGTTCCCCTCTGCAGGGGAACGTGTTGCATTTTCCTTGTTCCTGGCCATCCCGTGGCTTCCTCTGTCTCTGGCTGCTTTCTCTGGCACTGTGAGCAAAAGCTGACTCTTGCCTGTCATCTCTGGCTGCTTGAATCCCTGCCTTTGGAGGGGACAGGAATGCTCAGGAGCTCTCCTTGCATTTCAGAATTAAATTAAGAGCTGCAGGGAAGGTGTGTGTGAATCCCGAAGCCCCTTGGGTAAAGAAGCTGCTGAAGCGTATCGCTAGCACGTGAGTTGGTCTGGTGGAAACCCCTTTGGCTCAGGTGGCCTTGGACAGCATTCCAGCACATCTGCACTCCTGAGAAGCGCTTGTGGATCTGGGGGGCTCTCGGGGGGCTGCTGGTGGCCAAGGGACCCGCTCCCAAGGCAGTGAGGGGCAACTCTTTGCTGTGCAAGTTCCACAGGACCCGTCCATGGGTCGTACTCTCCCTGGCTTATATGCACAGTGCTGCGTCTCCAAAAACATTTTAGAGGAAAAAAAAAAAGGTGGGGAGCAATGGCAGGAGCAGGGTTGGCTCGTTGCAGGTGCAGTAGTGCATCGGTGCTGGGCTGGGAAACCGCCCCACTCTGTGCCCGTGCCGGGTTTGTGGCTGTCCCAGCGAGTGATTCCTGCCCCGGGGAAATGGCAGTGACTTCCTTCGCTTGGGGGCAAGAGCTTCCTCCCCCCAGGACCCGCTTTTCTCGGCATTCACACATTTCTCCTCCTTCTGCTTTTCGCAGGAAGAAAAAATAAGTTTCCTGCTAAGGAAGTTGATGCCCAGAGCCCCGAGATGGGCTGGTGGACGATGCCCGGGTGTGCAGACCTGGCTGCTCCTCACTTTGCCCTCGCTTCCCCCCCTCCTGAAACACTGGCAGTGCCTGTAGGGAGGGTGGCTCACTGCTGGCCCCAGCCCCACGGTGGGTTTGTGGGGGTGTTTCCCCCTGCATTTGGTCCCTGGATCGGTGTGAATCTGAATCCTTCATTTATTTACTTGCCCGTGGACTGCGAAGCCGTTCTCTGTGAGGGGCTGCTCCTGCTTCTTTAGGAATGACTTTGTGACTCCTTCTGTGCAAAGTGCTCAGCGAGAGAGTGTGTGTCTGGGGTTTGTGTGGCACAGCGTGGCGTGTCCTGTCCCGAGAGCTCAAGTCCAATAAAATTCAGGATTTTTCCTGCTGTTGTATTTCCCTGGATCTCCTAGCTTTGAAGTAATATAGGACATAGAGTCATAGGACAGTTTGGGTTGGAAGGCACCTTAAAGCTCATCCAGTGCCACCCCCCTGCCATGGGCAGGGACACCTTCCACTAGCCCAGGTTGCTCCAAGCCCCATCCAACCTGGCCTTGGACACTTCCAGGGAGGGAGCAGCCACAGCTTCTCTGGGCAACCTGTGCCAGGGCCTCCCCACCCTCACAAGGAAGACCTTCTTCCCCAAATCCCATCTAACCCTGCCCTCTGTCAGTGTAAAGCTATTCCCCCTTGTCAAGGGTCCTTCCCATCCTTAACCTGTTGTTTCCCTGAGTCCTGATTGGAGGCCACGATGTTCCTGGCAGGGAGCTGGATCCAGCCAACGCATCCCACATCCAGGTGCTGGTGTTTGTGATGGGGCTGGGGTTTGCAGGTGGCTGTAAGCCTTTAAAAATCAATCCAGGCCGAAAGGGAATGGGTGTGAGGTCACGTGGCAGAGTTCTGGGGGAAAAGACCAAAAGCAAATGTCACCAGAGCTCTGCTGGTCTGTTCCTTGCGGGGGGGACAACGTGACTGTAGGAGAAAATAGTAATATCAGGACAGATATTACTGTAATAATAGTAATGCAGGGCAGAGAAACCTCTGGGCTCGTCGGGCTGTGTGGGCTAAGAACAAACTTGGGCGAAACAACTGATCTCTTCACAAGACCCGGCATTCTAGGAAGGGGAAAACGAGCCAGTTTCGGGAAGCCTGGGCCCCTGCCAAGCCCCGAGCCACGTTTGACCAGCAGCGCTGCAAGCTCAGCAAGCTCCGTCAGCACAGAACGGGACGGGAGAAAACCACCCCGACCCCGGGGCCGCCCGTGCCGCCTCACTTCTCCTATTTTCCGGCTCAAATAGGGGGATGCTGCCGGTGCCGGGGTGGGGCCGGCATGGCTGCGTGGGCGGCCCTGCTGCTGGGGGTGCTGCTGGCGACCCACCGCCCCGGGGACGCAGGTGAGGTTCCCCTCGGGAGGGTTTGGGGGGGGGGGGGGGGGGGGGGGGGGGGGATGAGGCTTTCGGGGGTGTTATCCTGCCGTGCCGCCTCCAGGGTTTAAAGCGGGTGATCCCGGTGAGATATGGGGGCACACGCATTGCACAGGAAGGGTTTTGGGGATGGCAGTGGGATTTGAGGTGACGGGTGAGCCGCAGCCGCGTGCTCCTCCAGCTCTCCTGGAAGCCAATGGCAACCTGAGCTGCCGCTGCCGCAAAACCACCAGAGCCTTCATCCCCCCGGCGAAATACGACAGCATCGAGGTGCGGCCCGTGGGGAGCAGCTGCCGGCGCCTCGAGGTGGTGTAAGTGTGTGCCGGGGGTTATGAGCCTCTCACTCCCCCCACATTCCCTGAATTACTTCAGTGTCATGCTTATTTTTATGAGAAGGATGGGGGGCTCAGCGGCTCAAAACCCCTCCACTGCAGGAGGGGGAAGTGACGGTGCTGAAAGCCTGTGTGTTTTCTAGGATTAAGCTAAAATCCCTGGAGAAGGTCTGCGTGGATCCCGATACCCCTTGGGTGAAGAAACTCTTGCATGACCTCCCTCACCTGTAAGACCTCCCCTCCGCTCCCCCTGAGCACACAGGGCTCCTGGCAGGACCAGGGGCATCCCGTGGGGACCTGTCTTCACACGTTCCTCCCCTCTTCTGCTTTTGGCAGGAGGAAGAAAGAGCGTCCCCGCTGAGGAAGCTGCCACCGGAGGGACGGCCAGATGTGCTGGGCCCAGAACTGCCCCCCCTTCCCATCCTGCTGCCACTTTACCCCAGTCCTGGGGGGAGTGTCCTCCCGCCTGATCCCCTGAGACCCTTTTCCCTCGGCATTTTATTCCTTTAAACCCTTGACCATGCCAGTCCCTGCCTCCCTCCCCTCCCACCCTGCGGCCATGCGCTGGGTGTCCTTTTTGAGCACAACCCAACAGGCCCAATAAAGGTGTGGCAGCCCGAGGTTACCGTCCCTTGCATCCCTTCCTGTGGCACTCTGGGGGACTGGGGTGCTCAGGGAGCAGCAGGGGCATGGGGGCACCAGCCTTTCCCCGAAAACATGGGGCGAGCAGGAGGTTTTAGGAGGCGGCCGTGGCAATTTCCGCCTTTTTCATGGGCCACGTGCAATGGGGGGGAAGCAAGGGCAGGGAAGTTGAAGCGTGGGGGCATCTCCTTTTTCCTCCCTCTCAGGCCCTTCCCAGCCTGTGAAATCCCCTCAGGGCTGGCTATAAGGCAGCCCCTGCATTGGCTCTGGGCAGGCAGCAAGGATGAGGCTGCTCCTGGCAGCGCTGGCCCTGCTCCTGCTCCTGAGCAACTTGGTGCCTGGGGGCAGTGAGTGGCTTTGGGGTGTCTGTGTCCCTCTCCAAACACCTGGATAGTGGCACTGGGTGTCCCAGATGGGGCTGAGTGTGGGCTCTGCTAAGCTTTCAAATTTGTTTCTTACCTGTCTTTGAGCTTATCTTTCAAATTTGTCTCTCGCCTGCCTTTGAGCTTGAGTTTATCTTTTAAATCCTGTGGCTAAGCTGGAGGGGGATGCCTGAGTCTGGGGGATTTGTTTCATGGGTTTAAGTTGCTTCTCTTCCTGTGAAACATGAGTGCTTGGTGGGTGGGCAGTGGGTTTAATTCATAAAATATTGGTTAAGTTTTCAAACCCTCCTGCTAAACCCCCTCCATGTACAGGAAAAGAGGCTGTGCTGGGACGGATTAGCCTTGCTGCAAACCCCATTAACACCTGCCTGTCCCTGCAAGTGGCCCCATGAGTGCCTGGGATGGGATGGGATAGTGGGGAGTGGGATGTCCCCCTCCATCTGCCTCCCCTTCGGGGGGGCTGAGAGCTGGTGTGGGCTGCTCTGGGGCGCAGGTCTGTCGCTGGAGAGCCTGCTGACCAACATGAGGTGCAAGTGCATCAAATCGACCGCCCAGGTTATCAACTTGGGACTGATCCTCACCATCGACGTCGTGCCACCTGGTCTGCACTGCCGGAGGAAGGAGATCATGTAAGTGGAAAGTCTGGGAAGCAATTCCTGCAAGTTGTGGGTGCTTGTGTCCTCTCTGAAGATCCCAAGTGTCGAGGTGACTCTTGCAAGGCGCAGGGCCGCCGCTGCCTGTTTTAAAGGGGGTTCCCCGCAGTGTGGCTTATTTGGGTCATGGCCCAAAAATCCCATCTCCCTGCTGTCCGGGGTGCGCCCATATCCGTGCTGGGGAGTTTTCTCTGTCGGTTGGAAAAGCTTTGGGGAGGGGGCGTGCGAGGGGGCTGAGGGGTTCTTGTGGCCTTGCAGCCTCACCCTGAAGAAAAACAAGAGGGTGTGCGTGGCCCCCGAGGCGCCCTGGATCCAGCTGCTCGTCCACAGGCTGACGCAGAGGTATACTCGGGACAAAGCGGCAATCTCCAACACCCCGGCGGGGCGATGCCTCCCTCCTCACCTCTTCCTTCTTTCCGTTTCTTCCCTCCCACCAAACACGCAGGAATGCCGCCAGGAGGGCAGCGGCGGCGCGGCCGCGGCGGGAGGCTCAGCAGCGGCCGTGCCCTTCCCCTCACGGCTCCCGCGCTCCGGCCCCGCCGCCGTCCCGATCCACGCCAGCCCCGGGGCGCTGAATTCCCGCTGGGACGGCAGCGGCACGACCGCTCCGCGCTGAGACACGCCGGGTGTCGCGGTACAACGCTGGCGCTTGCCCTGCTCCCGAGGTTTTGGCAGGGGCCGGGAGCCTTTCCCTGCCGCCCGACAAAAAAAAAAAGGCTTCCCCCCCCTAACATCCCCAGGCAGCCGGCGTCTCCCTCCGCGTGGTGTGTGCCGCGATATTCCCGCAGGCTACCGCAGCCCATCGAGGGCACCGTCAATAAATGATGAATGTGCTTCCCCCCCCTCAGCTGTGGCGGCTCTTTCTGCCCGGATTCCTGGGAAAAATTGGGATTTTTGGGGTGGGCGGTTCGGGGTTTTGACAACCTCCCTTTCCCCGGCTGCCCGGAGGTTATGGAAAGGCTGGGCTGCTTAGCTCTGGCAGCACTGGGGTACTCCCCAGGCCAGGTCTGTGAGAGGAGCCTGGGTTTCTGCTGTCCCCACTCCGTGGGAATTCATGGAATAAGCAACTTTCTCTGTTTTTCTGCTCAGGTCTCAGTTGAAGGCTGTGGCTCTCCCATGTTTGGTGCTGAGGGCTGGTGTCAAACCCAGGGAGACGCATCCCTGTCCCTGTGTCGGGTGGGAACAGCAGCCTCCGAGGGTCCCCCGGATAGGGACGGAGCTGGCAAGGCGACACCACCTCCAGGGCAAGCAGCATTTCCCACCCCAGGGCACTCTATTTAAAGCAAAGCTGCTCTTTCCATAAAACAAGGCATAAATCCCCCTAAAATCATAGCATAAGCATGTTTGGGGGTGGCACTGCAGCTTCCCCCCTTCCATGGGCACTTCCATCTCTCAGGGACGGGACCTCACGGGTGCAAAGGCAGCACACAAGAGAGAAATCCGACTAAAAAAAAACCCCCAAACTCCCAAAATATCTGCTGTGGAATGGCCTCCAAAGAGGATAAGCCCAAGCACTGGGATTACTCTCCTCTTCCTCACTGTCACAGGGAGGGATTGCACCATACCTGAATCTAAAGATTTATAATCTCCTAAAATTGTTTTTAACTTAAAGTGATGCTTGGCAGAGAGGGTTAAGATGTAAGTGGTTCCCACCAGGTTCTCTTGGGGATTGTGTCATCTTGGAACACTGAAGGGAAGAGAGAGGGAGGGAGGGTCTGTGACCAAACTTGTCTAATCTTATCCAAAAACTGCATGTACTTGGGGAAGACCCCCCAGAAGAACATCCCACCTCCATGGTGACCAAGCAGGACAAGGACCTGCTGCTCTGTGATGCTGATTTTAGCTGAACTACCTCCTGCTGCTCCCATGTCCCAGCGTGTCAGGTAAGGATGTCCTTGAGCCCTTACAAGTCTTTCCCTAAATCACCTTCTGAATTAACTCTGAATTTCCACACCACTTTCTCCCTGACCAAAACCAACCCCAGATTAGAAAAGGGATCTGAACCTTGAAGGTCTCAATTTCTCACTCACGACTTGTAGCCGACATCTCCCCAGCCAGGGTGTGGAAAGTTGGTCTCCAAAAGCCCAATATTTGGGATTAAGTGGGAGCTGCAGATGCTCACCACCTTTGAAAAGTGAAGCTTGAGAGGGCGAACGTGGATTTAGGAGTTGAGAAGGTGGGAGCCCATCAGCCCTCCTAGTGTTACCTGAATGCTGGAGATGACGGTGAAGCTGCCTTCTGGAAAGGGGAAGAGTCCAAGATTTTGGATTACTAGTCCATAAAACACAGAACAGCTGGGACACTAGGGAAGGAAAGGTTGTCTGGGACCCCACTAGGCCATACCTGGAGAAGGAAAGGTGGTCTGAGACCTCACTGGGCCATCCCTGACTGCTCACACTTGTTCCCGCTCCTTAGAGTGAAAGAAGGAAACAAAAATTTTCAGCTGCATTGTACAAAATTCTCTTTTTATATATATATATATATATATATGTATATATTTACACACACAAAACCCCCATATGGAACAGATTTACCAGGCTGAGTTTTAAAAAGTTGCTTGTAGAAGGGTGTTGGATTTTGTTTTCTCTGCTTGCTTTAGGCAGTGCTGTCGCTTGGAAGTGGACATCAGGCACCGTGTTTTGGAAAGGAAGGAGCAGGGAAAGGCTTGGAGCCTTTTTTCCAGATATTGGCTGCGACATGCTGGGAATTGAGGAGTGGTGATGGAGAGAACAGCTGGGAAAAAAGCACCATCCCCTCACTGCTCCTGCTGGGAAGGGAAAACAGAAGGGAGCTGGACAGGAGAAAGGCAGGTAAACATGTGCATTGACTGAAACATAAACAGGATTTTTTTTTTTTGTGCAATGTCTGTTAAAAAAACATTTCTGTGTTAAAAACCACACGGTGTGATGGGTGTTGGGAAGTGCATTTGGCAGCAGAGAAAATCCAATGGAACACCTTCCCGCAACGGAATACTTCCACCTTTAGAAACCAAAGGAAAATCCAACTTGAGCAGCTCAGGTTTGCCAGGGTTTGGGTTTTTTCCATCCCCGTCCTCTCCCACCCTGATTATTACAAAACATTGGTGTTGGGTTTGTGTTTTTATTACTAAACTCCTCTGCAGTTCATAGACAACCATGGGTGACCTGGAAATTCCATTTTATACAAACAGCTCAAAAAAATACTGGGAGTGAAGTATGGTGGGAAACACTGCCCACGTTGGGAGTTACCGTGCGTGGAGGAACAGGAGGAGCAGGTCAGTGCACACCTCCAGAGAAGAGCAACCCCCCCTTCCCAAAAAAAAACATACAGCAGCTGGTTACGGAAAGGTAATGTCCACAAAATTAAGTTTTTCATGCTATTCTACTTTCCAGTACTCTCAACAAATCCATGTGCCATAGCCAAGGTGGGGAAGGCTGAGGTATATTCAGAGATACCTGCACCCAGAGGAAAATCAATCTGTAAAGGGCCTTTTTTTTTTTTTTTTTTGCTTTTTGGTTTTGGGGTTGGTTTTTTGGGGTTTTTTTGCACAAATCAGGTGCCGCACAGGAATTTTCCCCAGCTCCCATTGCTTCCAATTGATCACAGACCACTAATGATGCCTCCATTTTTTTAGGCACTTCTTTTCCAAGGGAAAAGTTGTAATTTTGTTGAACCCATTTTTGCATTCTGGTCCACCCCACCCCCTCCCCAACCTCCAACCAGAGTCAGGGAACAGTTTCTCCTCTAAGTCCAATTGAGGTCTTTTTTTCCCCCTATATGGATAATATCCACAACAAAGGAAATGTTTAATTAAAGAGAAACAGCCTGACTTGGCAGTTTTGCAAGACAGAAGGTGGCTCCTTAGTATTGAAAACTAATTTCACAATTTAAATTGGACTTTTTTTTTTTTAAAGTATACGAATGAGACATAAATATAGGCTTATCAATCTGCTTAAAAATTTCATTCACATCATGGAAAATGTTTTTCATTTATTAAAAATATCACATTTGGAGACTAGAAACAGTAAAGTGCATGAAAAGTTTCAAATAGAAATTCAAGAAAATCTTATAGCAGCAAAAAAGCAGAATAAAGAAAAACTTAAAAACACAGACACGACCTTTTCCTATCACTGTGCCTTGTTTTTTAAAACATTAAGCAGCCAAACAGGTTTGTGTTTTGTTTTGTTTTTTTCAGAAAATTGCATCACGTTTAATGCCTATTCAGGCACAAGGTTTTGAACTGGCCACCCAGAGCATTAAAAGGAAGGAAAAAAAGGATTTCCAACACATCCAAAGAGCATTAACAGTTGGGAAGGAACCAGCAGCTTTTTAATTCAACCCTGACCGACAACAGCTCCCAAATAAATTGGCATCAGGAGGATTTAGAGCTCGAATTTGATCACAGATATTTGGCTATCTTTGGTTTTCTGATAGTAGTGAGACGAGGGGCAGGGCCGCGCCGCCAATCATTTATAGTCATGTATTAAGTGCTTCGCTAATGTGCAAATTTTATGTTGGACGCAGAGTTCAGTCTCTGTTTTGGGTTCAAACAAACAGTATTTCTAATATTCTTCCTACAAAAACAAGCATCTCTAGTTTTGCTTTTCTTTGTCTTAAAAAGGTTGGCTCATTTCGCCACGTTCTGGAAAAAAGCATTACCTTGAAATATGTTAAATGCCAAGTTATTAATCTCATTTGTCCGTTTAGAAGTGCAGCTTCCTACTGAAAAGAAAAAGCCAGTTTAAAATAAAATAAAAAAAACCCCAAACAACCCAAAACAAAAAAATTAAATTAAAAACCTGGAAAGGGGAATAATACTTTGGTTCCAGCCCTAGTGCCAAATGATACCAATATGCACCAAAATGTGCAAAAATCTCATATCAAACACATAAGGAAAAGGAGCTCGAAGCAGCAGCTTAAGGTTGGCCATACTTCACTCCTATATACTTGGATTTACAACTGTACAGGTCCGTGGGAACAGGTCCGTGCCCTTCCAGGGGCAGGGCTGCACTACCTCCGGCTCGGGAGGTGCACCCCGTTGACGAGAGGCAGGAGCGGAGGGTGGAGTTCCAGCTGGGTGAGCAGGGAGAAGTGGTCGGAGGGGATGTGGGGGTGTGGGCACCCAGTGATGTTGTTGTCCACCAGCCACTGAGGGTCCAAAGGCCCCAGGACTCCGAGCACGTTCATGTGGGTGTTGGAGTAGAAAATGTAGTCAATCACACCCTGCGGAGAGAGGGAGAGACACCGGTGTGAGAACGGGGACCGGCGAGAGGCACCGCCCTGGGACTGAGGTAAGACATCCATTCCCATTAAACCACTGGCCACAGCCAGGCTGGAAGCTCAAAAATTCCAGGAAACCATAAAGCTGCGAGCGGCAGGAACAGCACGAGTAGGAAGCGGCAACGAAGCGCTTACAGGGGCCGAGGGGAAGACACCCAAGGGTCAGGGAATTAGGACAAATCGCTGCTTACTTTGAAATCAAAAGTGTAATTGGTGTAAGGCATCAAGTTGTTCTCGTAGGCGCTCTTGAGCTGGAAGCCGTGCGTGATCCTGCCTTCGGAAGCTCCGTTCTTCCCGTTCCCGCTGAAGTTCATGAGACACTCGTTGTAACGCAGCTCCTTGAAGTCCTTGTGGTTGTCGGCCACTATGCCGTTGCTTAAGTATTCCACTACACCTGTTGGCAAGGGGATTTAGGGAGACAGGACTCAGGGAATGTTGGCCTCAGAGTTAAAAACCAAAACACCACTAAGACATGCCAGGAGATTGGAAAAGATGTTAACTAGCAAAGCAAAGCCCTCTCCTTAGGAAGTTTTTATCAGGAACTCGCGTGTTTCCTACTTCTTATTGCTGCTCCAGGCACGGGGATTTATTTAATGATTTATTTAAGATCTATTTGTGCTTTCCTACACTTTTGTAGGTACTACCAGCTTTCCTGGAGCACAGAGCTGACTACAGAAAGACTCAACCAGAGGACTCACAGTCTCTCCATTCAGATTCCAAAGACAGCTGTTCCTAGGGGAGCTTTCATCCACATCTCCCCAGGGAAGTGGAAACTGCCCCGTCACTCTCAAGAGGAAAACGAGGATTCAAACGCTCTAAAAAGGCAAGTTAAAAATGAAGGTGAGTGTTACCTGAATCAGGCAGGGAGTTGAGATCCGCACACAGCACCAGAGGGATGGAGTTCAGATCTGCTGTCGGGCTGCTGGGCCTGCTCGAGGCTTTCTCCAGGATGTTTTTCAGTTCCGAGACAAACATCATGGTCTGGATGAGTTTCACATCTGAGTATTCGGGGTCCCAGTGCATGTGGGCATTGGCCACGATGAGCAGCTGCTTGTCCACGTGAAGCGATTTCATACCTGGACAGACAGGTACAGTTCTGGCAGTGAAAGGTTGCTCCCACCTGTTAATCCTCGGGGTGTAGCTACTCAGGGCTCAGTGTCAGACACGCCATCAGATGGATGTGTTTTCATTGCTCAAACCTGCTGATAAGCCTGCAGAATGTACCTGGGTGCGAAACACTGTCGCTGTTTTTACTGTTTACCTGAGCTGCAAGGTGGGGCACAAAGTCCCAGGCAGCTCCTTCCAGGCCTGGAATTTAGCTGTTCTCTTCCTCTGAAGCCATCAAACCCCGGCCACGCAGACAGAGCAGGGTGGCAATTTTATCTATGTTGGAATTGTCTGCTGCATCTTGATCAAACTTAATGAAAATGTGACAGTCAGTCAATCAAGAGGCAGGAAAAGATACCTGATAATCTCCTTCTTCCACATCAGTACGTTAGCACTGACATCTAATTACTGGGGGAGGGTGGAAGGAGTCAATCAAGGGGAGAAAAAAGAGGGTTGAAAATAGAAGCTGAACATTATTGTCCACCACTGGTGAGAGCAAATGTGTGTAAATACAGTGGCCTTGGGAAAGCTGAGTTGTTCAAGCAGAATTTAACACAGTAAGGAGGGACAAAAGTTCGGGAATAGTATTCCAGGAGATGGATTTACTAGAAATAACTCGTGCCTTTCCGTGGAACTGAGTAACCACTGGAAACACCACCACGGCCGTACTCACTTGATCCAAATAATTCCTTGTGCACCTCCAGCACCACGGCGACTCCGATGTTGTCCTTGGTCATCACTCTGTTCAACATGGCTTCCGAACCTTCCGAGTTGGCCATGGCCACCTGGTTGAACTCCACCGTGTGCTTCTGCACCAGCGTGAACCTGAGCCAACACAGGGAACCACCTGTCAGCAGGGCTGACCCACAGCCCCCGTGGTGCCACTGTGTGAAAACCATCACTTGCCTGTTCTCACAGCCCTCCCTCTGTCCCAAACCGCTCAAGCCCGTTTCTAGACGTGACCCGAAAGGTGTATTTTTGCTTCCGGAAACAGCAAAAACTCCCAAAGGGAGCTCAGGCTTTGGGAGACTTCATCCCAATCACTGAGAACTGTTCTGAGGTTTGAACTATTTTTAAAAAGCTGCTCCTGCCCCTTACTTTTCAGTTTTGAAGAATATGGCGCAGCCATCCACATGCTTTTTCTCCTGCTCGGACATGATTTTGGCACGTGACTTCGGAGAAAAGAATCCGTCGTATCCCCGTTCCTTCAAGGCTGGCAGAAAAAGGGTGAAGTATTGCTCCGTTTCCACTTCCTGGAATTGAACACAAACACCTCAGGCTGAGAAGTGAAGGGGAACCCTTCCACGTGCCTGCCTTGGCTTGCGGTCAGGAGCTCCCACCGGAGCGAAGAGCTGCTGTTTGCACAAGCTGTGTCACTCCCTACACTGGGAGTGCTTCCTGCTGGGAACTCGTCTGCATCCCTGGACAGCCTGGGATCCCTCCCAAAGGTGAAGTGACAGATGTATTTGGAATAGCAGGAGATTACACCTGGTATTTTTGACACTGGAATGCAGGTACCGTCCTGGGTTAACACTTGGGAGAGGCGGACAGATATCCAGGGATTGATATTTCACCTGGGAGCCCTTTGGCACAATGGTCTCTCAACTGCTCTGGAACGAGACCTTCTCTTTGTGGTAACATTTGGGCTCCCAGAGGATTTCAGAGGTTGATCCCACAAGCACAGAGCTTGTATTGGGAAGCCCTGGAATTTGGTAACCAGCAGGTGACTATGGTGTTCTCAAGGGAACATTTAATTCTAGAGGTGGAGGTTCATGTTTTCTGCTGCTGATGGAAAATGCAGTTATTTTCCAGTTACCTGAAGACTAATGATATCTGCATCACAGTTGACTATTTCTTCCATGATTCCCTTTTTCCTGTACTCCCAGTTGAGTGCCCAGGATGGGCAGTAGCCATAGAGCTGCCGGGTGGCGTATTTATCACACAACACATTGTAACACATAACTGTAAATGAAGCTGGAGGGAAAGGAAGAAAGGAAGGGAAAGGTTATCAACCTCTGAAAATTACAATTATGAACTCTTTTGCTTGGGCAAGAGTGGCTGGAAGAGTTATGACAAAGCCTAACAGAGAAAAGAAATACCAGCATCCCAGTCAAATGACAAAAATTGTATTTACAGCACAGCCATACGTTGATTGTTCCAGCACAAATGAACACAAATTGCTGTTTTCACTCTGATACTGGAAAATGAAGCCCAAGGCAAGTTTTTCAGTGTGGTGTTGTGTGAACACAGGGGTAAGAACCACAGAGTTACCTGAGGGCAGAATTTGGTCTCGTTCTTTTAAAGTAATCCATGGCCTTGGAGGCAGCTGCTCTGGATGAACTACAAAAAAAATTAAACCAGTGATTAATTCAGGGTTTCTGTTTCTAAGGTGTAATTTCTAAGTCAAAATGGTGACTGAACAACAATGTGCTTTGTACCCCCAACTCCCCGAGTCTTTTTATGCTCCGGGGGAGGCGAAAATCGTTTAAATGACTCTAGTAAGAGAAAAATTGTCAGTTGTAAGATTCATGACTGGTTTTGTCTCTTGTTTCCAGATTTAGAAGCACCACCGAAATACTCCTGCACCTTGAACAATCTGCTTAAGAAGGAGGGGTAAATCCTGGTGTGCTTCAGACATCCCTTCTCCAAGAACCTTGCCCTATATCCATCATCCCTGCAGTTGGGGGACATCAAGTGGCAAAGCAGAAGGCCCAGCCACAGAACCAGAAAGCAAGATTTAAGTCAGGTACTGGATGTTCTTAATGGCTTTGGTGTTTCTCAATCTAAATTTGACATTCTGTGTGCATTCAGATGATCATTTTTAGTGGGAACTACCAAAACGGCTTCAGCAAACTTTGCACTTGGTTGGTAACTGAAGGGTTTCAAGCAGAAACCAGTGGGAACAGCTGGCTGTAACATGGGAGAAGCTCAGAAAATCCATGCCAGCCTCTTGCAGGGTGTGTGAGGGTGTGTTTGTGGGCATGACTGGAGCCAAGTGACAAAAATGCTAAAGCAGGTAGGAAATACCACAAGTGAATCAGAATCTTGTTTTAGCAGCAAACTCTACTTTTAAACCCTCCCTTGTCCACCAGATCTGTAGGGGCTGTACCTGCTAGATTGTCAAGCATGTAGTTCAGTAGCTTTCGGGTTCCGTCTGGATCCTGGTAGAGGCTGAGAATATCTTGGGATAAAGGATTGCCTGCCAACAGCAGAAAACAGCAGTGGGCTGATGAGTTTAATATCTCACAAAAACTGTCAAAAAGCCTTGAGGTGACAGACAAAGCTTTTGAGCCCAGACCCCTCAGGAATTCCTGAGTCCTTGTAGGATTATGGAACTGGAAGGAGCTCACCTTTCAAACCCAGGGTTTGTAGCTGGAAGAGCCGTCCAAGTTCATAAGGCAAAACCCGTAACAGATTGTTATTTAAAAGCAATTCCCTGCAGCAAATGCAAAAACACTTTGGGTGAGTATCACTGCAGAAGGAAACTCCTGATGCACTGTACGCTGCTCATCTTCAAAGAGGACATTTTTCACCCTGAATTTATTATGGAAAGATATGCCAATCTTCCTGTGTCAAAGCACAAGGGAAATACACTCGTTAGGGGGGAAAACAAAAAGCCACAAAACCTCCAAAACACAAAATGAAACCAGGGAGAATTTAAACAGCAGGCAATCACCAAGCCTCAAAGAATGTTTCAGAGCAGAAGACTTACAGTGATACAGAAGACTTACAGCTTACAGTGATGTATCAGTGATCAGAAAAGAAGGGCAGTGAACCCAAAAGTAATCACTAGAACTGAAGCTCTGCACCAATCTGGAATTTTTCAGGATTATTTGGAACACAAGAACAGAAAGCAAACTGAAACTCTCGCTCCCGATCCCGCGATACAAAATTTTGAGAGGTCAACCAGAATAACTCCTCTCACCTGAGAGACACCATGTTTCCTAGTTCTGCTGGTAAACTTCTGAGTTTGTTGGATGACAGATCCAGGTAAACCAGATTGTGGAGCTTGGCAATATCAGGTGGAATGCGAGTAAGATTGTTGTCATTGAGGTGCAGAGCTGTCAGGTGCGTCAGCGACCAGAGCGACGAACTTAAGCTCCGCACTCTGCCTGGAAGAGAAGAGCAAGGAACCACCCCTTCACACTGGAACCGTCAGATACAAATGGCAGGGGATGTCAGAATGATGAGATTTCCAGTGTGGAAGTCCAGTGCCACTCCTCCTCCCCCAGAAAAAACACGTTCACAACAGGATCCCCTGTCTGGAAGCATCTGGTGTGATCTGGGGCAGCAACAACCGGAACTCAAACCCAAACCAACTCACCTGAGATCTCCAACTCAGCCCAGTGTGACTTCTTCCCGTTGGCTACCTCTTCTGCTGACATGATGGTGTAAATTCTGCGAGGATCTGGAGGATCATATTTTTCCTTTGGCATCCCTGTTAGTCTGAAAGACCACCACAAGTGTTACCATCTGCCACTCGACAGCACTCCTTCATCGCCCTTCCCCGGGGACACTCGGCAATAGCACGTCCTGGAGTTCATGTCTCACGTTCGTTAGCTCCATTTTCCCATTAACTATCCAGCTTTTCTCTTTTGTGCTTCTTCGTGTTTGGGATCAGCCAAGACCTTTCCACTCCTAACGACCCAGGAGCTCAGGCAAAGTTCTTATTAGCTCTGGGCACACGGGTCTCCAGCCCAGTGCAAAACATGAATATCAGATGCACTCATGTCCTAAGGGCACACCAAATTCATCCCATCTCATTGTCCTGACTCTAGTCAGAAGGGACCTCCAATGTCCCATTCAAAAATATCAGGAGAGATTTTCCTCCATACCTCCCCAGACCGTTGTGCTGAGCAGGACTGGGTGTGTTTGGTTATAAAACACAAGGTCAGGTGAGTTTGCTGTTTCCTGGTCTTTTCTTCCCCAGACACACAAAATCCACAAGCCTCGATTTTACACCAATCCAAAGCAGCTGCTCCACAGGACGCAGCTTTTCCCCCACGCCTCTCCTACAACTGGCTGCAATAGCTGTGAAGCTCTTAAAACAGCTACATTTGAGGAAACAAGCTGAGGTCTTTTTCAGCAAGTCCAACTAAAGAGACATCCCACAGACCCTTTATGAGCGTGCTGCACTGTAGTTTCTTCCAGCTGACGCAGGCGGCCAAAGCCGCGCTCCGGCATCGCACGGCAGCGGGAGCTGGCAGGGCTGTCCCCTGAGAAGGGTCTCAGTTACAGGGCTGCCGCTTCCTTCCCGAATGCCCAGGGAAATTCCAGGGGCAAATGTGAGCCCCACATCTAATTATAGCCCCCTGCTATTTCCAGGTGAAGTCACGCGGGGAGGAGAGCCACGGGATAAGAGGATTCTGTGCTCACACTGCCCGGAGCGGGGCCGTGAACGAACGGGTTACTTAAGGACAAGGGATTAGACCTGAAATCCTTCGCTCCTCGTCCCAGAACCCCAAAATCAAACAACACAAACAGGCTGTGCCTTGGGAGTGCTAAATCTCTGGTGCTTGGGTTTTGCTGGATTTATCTTCACTCTTCAACAAGTGCACGTGCAGATGTGAGGAGCACTTGAACAGATTTCTAAGGGGAAACACAAAAGCTCTGAGGGGGAAAATGGAGCAGAAAGCCAGCAAAGGGTTTATGGCAGAAGGGAGCTTTTACAATCTCTACGTCCTAATCATCAAACATTTTGAACTGATCCAGGTGGGTCTTTGTTTTGCTGTTTAATCTGTCACACTCGAAACAATCTGTACTTCAGCACATCTGGACCCAGGGCATGGCAAACTTTGCTGTCCAGCTCCCAGGATTTGGGCGAGTGCTGCATGGTGGAAGTCCCTAAACCCACGGTGGTGAGACCATCTGAGTCACCCCATGCTCATGCACAGCAGCCCAGAGATGACCACTGCCCAGGTGACACCATCCGAAAGCTCCGGGACTGCAGTTTCCTCCCTGGCAGGGCACCCAATTAAATTATCTTGAAGTATCACTCATTAAGACAAGTGCTCTGCCAGTTCAGAGTGATTTGTGGCTGTCAGAGGCCTTCCAAAGAAATGAGCCCTGAGCTGTGAGGCAAAGACACGCACATTTTTCAGCTGTTACTCACTTTAATACGGCTTTGAAATCGCAGTGAGTCAAACAGGCAGCAGTGTCATTGCCACAGTTACAGAAAAGGGAAAACAAACCTAAATCAAATATACTTTTTTTTTTTCCTTCTACATAACAGCAACATTGAGCAAGACTTGAAAGCCACTATGTGTATTTCTTTTTTAGGCAAAAACCGAATTTTGCCTCGTTCCCATCTCCCACCTGCTTGTCCTGGAACTAAAACAATATCCAGAAATCCCAGCCTGCTTTTGCTCAGTCTTCAGGGAGCTACACTGAGTTCCCTGAATCAGTTAATCCCAAAATCAGATGTGCATGAGTGCAAATTTTCACTGGCTTTTCTTCTAAAGGCTCACCTCGGAAAACTTCAGACTTCTAAAACCTGCTCTCTGCTACAGAAATATATAGTGTGACCCCGATTTTGTGTAAATCAAACACAAAATCTCTTCCTGATTTTGTGTAAATTAAAGAAAACCTGAAGTTGACAACATCAGTGCATTAATAAGAACAATATTTAAGCTCTGGGGGTTCCTAACGTAAGTCTTTGGGTCCAAGTCCATCCCCAAAAACCTGAAGCTCACTGGCAGAGCAGGATTACTAAGTGTGGTCCCAGGTGAGCTTAAGCTGCCCTATCTTAGGCGTACATAAGAAGGGCCAGGGGCAGGTCCTGGGTTTGCCAGCAGTAGGCCTGTGCCTGCCTTTTTCTTTTTTTTTGACTTCTGTGTTTTTATGCTGTTTTACTGACTGCTTTTTTTGTGTATGGCCCACGCTGACTATCATTTAAAGCCTGGGGAAAAAAAAGGCATAATGGAACAGTACTGAAGGTGTGGAGCATCAAAGAAGAAAGGCTGAGCTGTGAGGCTGCACCACAGGCTTTTAATCTGAAGGTATGTTTTCCTGGGCAACAAACAACAGGAGCTTCTGGGTTTCAGACAAGCAGTCCCTTCCCCAGGGAGGGTAGAGGATGCATTTCTTAAATTACAGTGACTACAACACGTTTTGTTTAAGCTCTTTCATACCTCAATGCATAAATGAATTGCCTGTCTCTAACGAGGAAGCAAATGGAAAAGAGCTGTGGCAGCATCTCCCTGCAGCCCTGTGCTCATGGATGTCTGGAACAACCCCAAACCCTCCCTCCAGCAGAGTGACATTCTTTGTGATCCTTTTTTTTTTTTTTTTCCCCCCCCAGCCTCTGTATATGGATGAGTCAAAGTGCTGAAGCATTTTGAAAACTATGCAGCAGACAGCCCTGAATCACTCCTCCTTCCTCTGCACCGGCCAGCCCCCTTCCACAGGGTGATCCCTGCCAGGAATCAGCGATCCTGCCGGCTGACGGGGCGGGAGCGTGCGTGTGTGTACACACGGGCACGTGTTGTTTAACGCAGGGAAGTCGGACCGGGAGCCGGAAAACACTTTTATCTGTTGATCTATGATCTGAATATCTGTTTACGTGTTTTGTAAGCAGGCCCGAAGGGCTGCAAAGGGAGGAGAGAACGGCTCTTGTCTGCACTAAGCGTGCTCTGCTTTCGGGAGTGTGTGACAAGAGTCTCCCCATTCTGGCCTCCCTAAGGAGATGAGAAGCACAGCCAATACCCACTAATACAAAAACTGGCTTAAGTACTCTGGGGGGGGGAAGGAAAACCAGGAAAATAAGGTGGTTTTTTTAAGGGTATGTTAGGGGGATTTTAAAAAACACTGGTAATAGTGGGGTATGTATAGATGTGTTAGCTTACGGTAAACTACTTTGTATATCCATATATATGGTATTTACTGTGCATATACCAGGAGGAAAATATTGGGGAGTGGGGAATTTTGACAGCCTTTTGCTTGGATCTGAGCTTTCTTTACGGTTCTTCCCTGCAGGAATGTGTCCAGCCACCTCTGTGTCCACTGTCTCTACCAAGAGTCCAACGAGCACCCAGAGTGTACCATCCCAGGTAACTCTCTCTTTCCAGTTTCTTATTCCAAGTAACCTATTTGGGAACAAAGATTAGCGGGGAAACAAATAAAAATGTCCCTTCGTGGGTTTTAAACTAAAAAAAAACCCCAAAACCAATTTTTGAGGAGATTTCAAACGATCTTAGAGGAAAGTATAATCAAAGTACATAAATAAAGACTCCTTGGCCATGAGTAAGTATCCTACAAACAGGAAGAGAGTTAAACATCTTTGCAACCCTCAGGTTCAGCCTTTCAATTCCTTAACTTGAAACTTTTGAGGATCTCTGCACTGGTGCTGATAGGATGGAGAGCTGTTCCTCTCAGGTGTAACTGGCCAGGATGTTTGTGCTGGGAAGGAGAAGGGAACAGACTCAATCTTCTCTGGCACAGAGCACAGGGAAATAAAAGTTGCTGGTGGGAACAGGGACAGGTAAGAGGTAACCATGAACGTGGAGCTGGCAGTAAATTCAGCAGTGGTGGGATCTCAGGGGCCTTCCTGTTATCACTCCAACAAAGACCATAAAAGGCCAGAGAAACAGAGCAGTCATAGAAGCAAACTCTGGAGAAAACCAGCAAAAGCCAAGGGGAGGAGCGGGAAGGGAGGGAAGGAGCTGTATTTGATTAATTCTAGAGCCAACTGGCACACACTTGATGGAAATGTTAATTGTCCTACTAACATATACCCACTAGTTATACCCCCCTTCCCTCATCTCCTCTAAATGAAGCACAGACTCTTTTCTTAAATCACAGGTAACATAAGAATATCCAGGTTTCCACCCTTCCTCTTCCTCCGTGTCACACCCCCACTTACAAGAACAGCTGAACTATTTACTGCATGGCAATACTACATGGCATTACGTAGGGAATTTTTATTTCTCTACTTAGTTAACATTCAGTTTTCACTCCAAAAGAACAGTTTCTGCTCTGCTGGAAGTAGCCAGTTACCTCTCATTGTGTGCATGACAGCTCCTGAATATCTGCACCAAGTCACAGAGTGATACCCTGCCTTTGTCTGCAGGTCCCTTTTATACTTTTATGCTTTCAGAGGAGCTCTTGGGGCTGGTTTACATGCAAACACAGGGCAGGTCACTCCCAAAAAGTAAGGCTCTGCTTAACAGAAATGCTGACAAGGGGCTATTATAGAGCAAGAAGAGTTTCAACAGCCAGCCTGTAAATAAATCTAATCAGAAGCCCCCAAAGGGCTGGTTTAAATAGTATATTTATTTATTTACGCAAGTATCTCGCAGTGTTCCAGAGAAATGACCCATTTGCAATGCTGCTCCAGCCCCTGGAGAGTGCTGGGCTTCTAACGAGATCCAGGACAGAGTGGCTTAAAGGATTAGGAACTGAAGTCACTGGGAGTGTGGGGAGGGAAGCAGCCAGCGCCGGATCAAGACAAAACACTGTCCTGGGCTGTGAGCACGGGGCAGAGCTTAAAGCAGGTTTCCCTAGGGCTGGTTTGACAGCCACAGGACTGGGGAGATAGAAAAATCCCAGCAGCCAGAGCAGAGTAAGCTCCAAGTGTTGGGGTGTGTGAAAGTCCCTCGGAGCCGTGAGGGAAAGAGCTGCTTTATTGACGAGCCTGATCCGACAGCCATTCAGTCGCCGCTCAGGAATGACAAAGACCCTGCTCAGGTTGCTGCCAGCCAACACCTTGTCTCATTCAACTCCTCGGGATCAATAACTGGAGAAGAGTCAGCTATCGACCTATTTTTTGAGGGAAAACTCCACCGGAATCATGAATCAGTAAACGGGGAGCGGCCTTCTCAATGAACCTTTCTTTAAAATACAGCTGGAATCATCAATAACCTTTCACCCCTCAAAGAAAAGTTTGTGCTAAGAGAAAAGAAATGAGATTATTTCCACGGCCACGATGTTATCTTCCCCTTTCAGTGGGAGGCTGCCAGCACTTTCACAAAATAAGCAAAGCCCAGCAACACTTCAGCTACTCTCCCTCCACGATTGAGAGATAAGGCCCGGCTTATCACCCACAATCTGTTCTTCCCAGCAATAATTAACAGCCTGCCACCATAAAAACTCACTGCAGACAGCTTTAAAGTTACAAGGCCTGCCCTGTTCAGCTACAGGTAGGTTCGGATGAGTCAAGATTTTAAAAGAAAGGAGGACAAAGAAAAAAAAAAACCCAAAGGAAAAAGTACACACCAATAGTGGAAACTGTTTCGCAATCGTTGGCACAATAAATGAGCCCAGTCTGAACAGGCCACAGGATGCTGCCCCAGTGCTCAAAGTAGCTGGGCTTGTATGCTCAGGATAAGAGGGAAGGGATCTGTTTAAAACAAAGCAGTTCATAGGCGTAAACCCTGTTCTGCATAGGGTATATTTAAATGTACTTTGCTTTTTAAATCCAGGAAGTAAAAAAAAGCTTGTCTGATAGCCTGAGCAAAGCATATTATTTGGATATCGAAAGACAGTTCAGCTGCTTCTGTATCTGATGATCCCAATCTTTCCCATGGGCATTTACACCATACTTAAACTTCCAAATAGAATCACAGACTGGCCTTGGACACTTCCAGGGATGGGGCAGACACAGCTTCTCTGGGCAACCTGTGCCAGAAGAGATGTTGAACTTGTGTGGGTTCCTCTGTTCGGTCACCCAAAGGGATTTCACCTAAAGCCAGGGAATAACTTTTTGGCAAGTTTTGCTGAAGTTTTTCAGGTTGGTTTTCTGATATTTCTCAATATACTGGCATGTGAGAAGTTAATTTACAGAGTTCTCTGAAAGGAAGTTAAAGAAGAGAAATACAGTCCAACCCATCCTGCTTTAGAGAAATGGAGTGTAGAGCAAGAGCACAGACCCAGTGGTACGTGCAAGAGGCAGGTATGGATTCAGGAATGCTGAAGCCTTGTTGACAGCTTCAGGTTTTAAACCACATAATTTTCCAAGTAGAAAATGCTTGTGAGTTATACTCATCTCCCCCACGTACACGTCCAGGGCTGTTTTGTCCAGACCTGCCACGAAATAAATGGCCAGTGATTTAAAACTGAACTATTCCACCTTTACCTGCCCAGGCAGTACCTGGCAGCAAGCAGAAAAACACCTCGCAGTTCAGCACAGGACTAGTCTCAAACCTCCTGGTCTCAAAGTACATAATAGATGTGCTTCTCTCACCCACTCAAAATATTCCTAATTTGTCTGGTGAACTCCACTACCTCACAGCCTGTTGCTCGAGACTAAGGAGGAGAAGGAAGAGGCTCATTGCACAGGTACAAACATGTGCCTGGAGACGGAACTGCTCCCAGTGGTAAAATGCAATTTGGCTGGAGGAAGAACTGCAAGCCAAGGGCCAGCTGACAATGGGAACCCGGCTCTTCCTGGCACCTGGGACTGTTCTGGTATGTGAGAAGTCATCTGGCCCCGCTCGCTCTCCTTTTGCTTTCTTAACTTTCCAAAACAAAAAGGGATTCAGAGGAAAGGCGTTCACAAGTGGAAATTTCGGCGGGGCGGGGAATTCATCCTGTGCTGGCTCCTTCCAGGGCCAGCTGGAAATCAGCGGGGCAGAAGAAAGAGAAATTGAGTTTTAAGCTGTAGAGGAAGCAGGAGCGAGTTTGCTGGAACTCCTCTCAGTACTGCCCCGATGGGCCTTTTCCTGCCCGGTGCTGCGAGTTCCATGAGGCCAAGAAAATGTGGAAAGGAGTGTTTTCTTTTACCTGCAGAGGGCAGGGGCTGAGCAGTGCATTCCAATACGTGCTCCAACAAGGAGAGAGCGAAGCAGCTCTTTGGAAAGGCCAAGAGAGGCTGGCAGTTCCACAGGGCTGGCAGTGGTTCCTGTCTGTGCTGATCCCCATGGATGACTGGGTGACACCTTCACATTTCCTTCTGAGAGTTTAAATTCTGCTCCAGCTCCCAGCCTGGAGCAGGGAGAAGAGCAAAGGATATTCCCCATGTGGAAAAAAGAAGAGCTAAACACCTGCAGAAGCAAGTCTTCAGCACTCTCTCTAGACTGCTCCTCAAGCCAAGCCAGAGCCTTTTGAGAGGGCCTTTAGATTGATATCTTAGGAAGGGGGAAAAAAAAAAAAAAGCAAAACTAATTTGTGATTAGAAGGCACAAAGATGTTCACTCAGATGGAAGTATTCCTGAAAAGCGAGGGGGAAACTACCCGAGCAATTCATTCAGCTGCCCTAGAGGGTAAACACTGAACTTGAGCACCATCCACAAATCCCGATTATTATTAACAGCTTGACCAAAAGCTTATGGTTTTTGTAGTTCTCTTTGTACTTGTGAAATCTGATGGACTGAAAAAAAAAATACGTTTGACACCAAAGCAAAGAGGGGGGGTCCCTCTGCAGCCACACGAGGCTGAACATTCCTCCCTCTCCTGCACTTTGTGGAGCTGCCTCAGCCCAAGAATATTTTTTTGCTTTTACAAAAAGCATTTCAGATGTTTAATTGGGTCTTTACTTCCAGGCAGTTGGAAGCAGCAGTCTGGGGAGCTGCTGACTTGCAGCAGCAATCGTGGCTGAAGGATCCTTAATCGGGAGCTTTGGTTCGCATTCCCATTTCCAACACAGCCTCCAGAGACCACGGGGGTATGCATAACTTGGGGAAGAGGAAAGGCTCCACAGGTAAATCATAAATGCCATTAACCACTTACATCAGGAAATGCCAAAGCAGGGGTGGACACACACACAGCCTTATCTGCTCCTTGTTCACAGGTGCAGGTTACAAGCTGAAGTTGAACTACCTGTGTGCAAGACACCCTGACAGCTCAGTGGGGCTCTGTCCTGTTCCCTGCTGTAGCTTCCAAAACCCCTCTGTTCACTCACTGCACCTGAGTTGTGGCTAAAACTGCTTAGAGCTGATTTTTCTTCGCCTTGGAGCATTTTTCTGAGCAATGGTCTAACGCCTCCCCTTGAAAGGGATAAAATGTGTTTCTTGTAGAACACCATACAGTGTATTTCTGCCTATCTTTAATCCCATTTCACTGAACACCTGTCAAACTGCTTTCTGGTGGTGCCTGAACACTCCTAAAGTTGCTTTTTGGGTGATGCCCAAGAAACTGCAAAGCTTTTTCTTCTAAGCAGGGCTCCAGAGAGATTTTTCTTCCACTGCTCTCTGTTATTCAGAGTAAGTTCAGCTTGGGTTGAGGGGTTTTTTTGGGGTGGGGTGGATGTTTTTTCTTGTTCTCAACTCTCCTCATACAAGCCTTTTATGACACAGAAGGAGAGCAGCAGAATTCCAGAACTATTGTCACCACCTAAAGATCTCGATAAAGAAACATCCTAAAACAGTCTCTTTTTTCCTTTTTTTTTTTTATCCTTACAGGTGAGATGGAGAGGCTGCACAGCCAAATCACTGAAACCCAAAGAATTAATCAGGTGAAGTTACACTGTGAGCAGCACCCAGGCCTTGATTACAGCCTGTCATCAAGGGAACCACAGAACTTGGGCAAAAAAAAAAAAACATTACAAGAGGCTTAGCATTTAATGCTCTAAAGTAGTAAATCCACAGCAAATCCTCCTGAATCTAAATATGCCTAAGACATATTTTATCTTATTTTTTAAAGTTTTCTCGAATGCCATCTTACACTCCCAAACTAAGCTCCACTGTTGCTTTTGCTTTCTCAGTAGTATGCAAATTGGGTTACATCCCATGCCTCGAGTGCCCTTTTGGCATCCCAAAAGCTCCTTCCAATAAACAGTAAGCAAGCCATTTATTTGGATTTCTCTCCCTTTTTAAACTCAAGTAACCTGCAAGTGTCTTCTGATAATTTTTTAGAATTTTTGGGGGGCAGTTCAAAAAAGTTTGCTCAGAAATTATGCATGTTACAGACACATAATTTTACCCCTTAAAACCAGAATGACCTCCTGCAGGTTTTAGTAACAAAAAAAAAAAAAAAAAAAAAGAAATACACCTCCCCACTTGTGCACATTGAGTCTGAACAAAAAAGTCAACAGCTGCTGTGATCTACCTAAATGTAAGTTTTAATTCTTGATGGTTTAGATTTAAATTAAGCAGAGACTTACCCAGTGTGGAAATTAATTAATTTTTCTCCACTGGTGCCTTTTCATTTTCCTACCAGAGTCCATATGCACCTTGGGATCACCTTCTGGCTTATTTCTCCTAAGACTGGTGTGAAAGCTAAACTTGGTCAAAAGCCTGCCTGGGTTTTTGGCAAAACCAAGGGTGTTAATGGAAAACAACCCCAGTCCACATGGGAAGAAAATAATCCCAGTTTTAACATGAAATGGAAGTTTTACCAACGCCTCTGGACCAAAAGAAAACAAGGAGCTGTAACATCACTTACTTCCACAAGAGAATTCCCACTGTAAACTGATGGAGCTCCTACAGATTCCGGATAGGAAGAGGAGAGCCACACACAGCAAATACACCCGGAGCAGCCGTCCCTTCCCTTCCGAGCCAGGCAAACAAACACCTGACCACGCTACATCCCTGGAAACACGGTGCTCTACTGGCAGACAGGGAAAAACAGCCTTTAAAAAACAAAAACAAGCTCTATCAGTAAAAGTGCACTTCTGCAGATAAACTGCTCCTGCAGCTGGGACTTCTGCTGGCACAGCTCTGTCGGTCACGGGTCACACTCCGGCACCGCGCGCGCAGACAGAGCTGTGCCAGCAGAAGTTTGCCGTGCAAACCTGGGGGGAAACTCGGGAGCCACTAACATGGATCTGCAAAGGCCTGTGTTTTTCCAACAGTCTGATGAGGAGGAGCCCGTCTTACCCCTGGCACGTGGATCTCTTGCTTCCAAGCACAGAAGAAAACTGGACTTCACACAGGAACACGGTAATACCTGTGAGCCATTTACACTGCACTTTATCCTTCAATTAAATACACAAACTGAGCGAGGAAGAGCCCCCGTAGGAAGGGAAGATAAAAGGGAATAAATTAAACTGTGCTGTGCTTCAGCCCTTGGAGCAGCCCGCCCTCACTTTTAACAGTAAGAAGGGAGCAAAACTGAAAGTGTTTAACGGGATTTGTTTAGCAGGCAGCAGAGCACCCGCAGAATTTCCACCGCTCCGTGAAACCCAACAGCTGAACTGTAACAGGACTTTTGGCATCTTCAAAAATCCCCGGAGGAGATTTAACGCCCGAGTTGGTGCTCAAGCAGAAGTTCTGTTTGGGTGAGTCCACACGATACTGCGGATCATTATTCCAGAGCACAGAGCAGCGAGATGTCAGAAGTGCGCGCTGCCCATCTGCTCCGGAGAGAAATTATAAAATCAAGCTGGAAGTAACCTCCCACCACCCTCTGGGAGGGGAAGGAAAGCCACGGAGAAGGGCTACGTCCAGGAAGTTGGGTCAGGCTGCGGCGCAAAGCAAACCTCAACCGTCCAGCATGTGGGAGAGGGACGTGTGGCAGCACAAATTTCCCCATTTTCCATAGGGAGAACACAGAAGTAAAGCCACTGGCAGTCCCGCGTTTGTAGAGGCCGTGCTCCGCCTTCCTCAGAGCTTTCTGGCCCTCCAAAGCGGGACACAGCTTCTAGGAATTCCTTGGGTTGTGTCACGCTGTCGTTAGAAATAATGTACTATTTTTTTTCTTTTTAAAAATAAACACACGAGCATCACTTTCATCATCAGTCATGTCTGCGCACCCTGAGTGACTTCAGGGTGGGGTGTTCTTCCCTCCACGTTAGTTTTGGGTGGTGGGGGAGTGTCACAGAGAGGGGAGGGCATGGGTATGAATTTAACTGTAGGAAATTCCCTGCTTAACCAAGGCCACCTAGAATCTTTATCAGCAGGCCGGCTCCTGAGAAGCTGCACCTCCCCAAAACAAATACTCAGCCTATTCAAAGTTTCCAAAATGGCCCGATTAAAGCCACTGGTCTAAAGATTTCCAGAAGGTCAGACAAAAGCTGGTGGAGCAACTGAGCCCTTGGCCATGTTTACCACAGGCACTTCAGTTTAAAACCCAAATCCCAAACTGAGACAAAAACTCGGTGTTCAGCTGTGTTCTACTATTGGCAAGCACTGTGGCCTGGGCTGGCAGCACAGGTTTTACTGCAGGTGATGTTGCTGTCATCCTCCTACGGGACTGCTGTGGACCACTGGGAAACCACTAGGAAAAGGTGGTGAGACCAGTGACCCTCACAACAAAGCACACTCTCACTCCACAAACATCCTTTGCTGAAAAACACCCTCACCGACCTGCTGGAGGGTCACCCACGGTGCCAGGTGAAGGTCCCATTATGGGACGTGGGCTGGCACGGAGGAAGCTGTGGCCAAGTGCTTGTCCCACAGCTGAGCTTCACCCCATGCTTGGGTTCACCCCATGGCTGGGATTTGCCCCGTGGCCAGGATTTGTCCCATGGCTAGGATTTGTCCCATGGCTGAGGTTCACCCCATTACTGGGGTTCACCCTGTGGCCGGGATCTGCCTCATGGCCGGGATTTGTCCCATGACCGAGGTTCACCCCATGGCCAGGATTCACACCACGGCTGGGATTCACCCCACGACTGGAATTTACCCCATGGCCGGGATTTGCCCCACGACTGGGATTCACCCCATGGCTGGGATTCGTCCCACGACTGGGATTTATCCCATAGCCAGGATTCGCTCTAGGGCCAGGGTGTGCCCCATGACCGGGATTTACCCCACGTCCGGGATTCACCCCTCGGCCACGGTTCACCCCACGGCCAGGATCTGCCCCATGATCCGTCCCACGGCCGGGACCGGTCCGCTGGCTGAGCTTCACCCCCC
>NW_020885031.1:601424-704315 GCF_003945725.1 Corapipo altera
CCCCCCCCCCTCCCCGGCTTTCACAGCTGTCACCGGGCTGCGGCGCCCAAGGGGACGTGGCTTGGCTTCGCGGGCCGCTCGCCCCCGGCGCTGCGAGAGGGAAGAGTCCACCTTTCCGAGGGGATTTGACGTGTCCACCTCGGTGCCAGACACCTTTGTTTCTCCGCAGGCGGCAGCTGCTCTGCTGGGAAGCGTGGTTTTGGCGCCCAGATTTCAGTGGCACGGTCCCCCCCGTGAGTCCTGAGGGCGGCTGGAGCAGGGAAGAGCAGGTAAATGTCGCCCCGTCGTCTCCCGGACGCACCAGCAGCCCTTTGGGATGGACGCGAGGAAAAGATGGATTGGAAAATAAAATAAAAGCAGCACCCCGGCACGGGGAGGGATGTGGGTCTCTGTGTACCCAGGTGGGAAAGCAGTGGTGGAAAAGAAAAGCGTCAGGGAGGTGGAGGGAGGTGTCTGAGGGAGCAGCAGGTGGCTGGGGGGGCACAGAGGGGGACAAGAGATCAGGCCTGAGGACTTTTCATTGTAATTTTCTTTCTACAGCAGCTGCCTGGGCTCGTGCTGGACTCAAAAACTCAAGGATGCCTGGAGAGTGGGAAGTGCCTGTGTTGGTAGGAAACAGGCTTTGGAGCAAGTGCATAATTGGGAATGGGCGCACGATCACCGTGAGCTCATGTTTCTCTCCCAAAATCCACGATCCACAGCAGAGACTTTGTGTCTAACAAGCCAGGGGCTTGCCAGGGGATTCCAGAGTCATAGAGTTAAGACTGTGAAGGATTCAGGTCGTTACCTGCACATTAAAGTCTCCTGTTACATCTGCCACCACAGTGGGAGTCAAACATTAGGGAGTCCTAATGCCCATCCGAAATAATTCCGTTCCCCACCCTATGTTCTAAACTCATGCTTTGTCAGTTCTCACTGAGGCTTTTTAACTCAGAAGGGTTCCTTTTCCTCCTGTCACCCTGACAATTCCTCATCTCCATCCTTTCCCAGGATGCTGAGCATAGAGTTACATTGGACAAACGCGGATCAGTTTTGTTGACTCATTTTGCAGAGCCACACATGTCTGATTTAAAAATTCTTAGGCATGGATTGATCAGGATCGGGATGTTTTTAGTCAAAAAAGCGCTTTAGTGTTGAATAAAGGCCCCCCCCTTTAACCATTAGAGTTTGTGGTATGTATCTTATAAGCTTAGGAGACAGTTAACAATGTCCTTGCAGGTGGATGCTGCTTCACGAGTGGAGCAGTGTGGATCAGGCAACTCTTATCCCAATCCATTTGCAAGGGAAGAGGAGTGATGGCAGCCAGAAAATACCATTCTGGAATTACATGGGGCTCGGAGCTCACACTATTAAGCGTTAACTAGATGATGTTCGCGTTAATTTGACAATGTTCACCCAAGCAGACGTGGTGGAACAGGTGGAAACGCGCCCATGTCAGCGGCTCTCCCTGCCCTCAGCCCTCAGGAGCCGCCGCCATGTTGGTTCGGGGGCGGGAACAGCAGTTTTGTTCGCGGCGCTATGACACAACCCCGAGATTGCCCCGAGACCCCTTTCAGGCCGGTTAAGAAGCGAACTGGAGGCTTTTAACCAGCGCCCGGCAAGGAGTTACCCCTCTCCGGGCAGCGGGCACACGCCAGGAGAGGGGAAAAGCGCGCCCGCGGAACGCCAGGCCCAGGGCACGACGGGCGGGGGCACGGCAGTAAAGGGAACACCATCCTCGGTCTCGGGGAGCGAGTTCCGCGGGGAACGTTTTGGGCGCTGCACCGCGGCGGCTCGGCAAGATGGCGGCGCCCAGCGCCCGCTGCCTGTGGAGAGGTGACGGGGTTGCGCTGAGGGAGCTGAGGATGTCGCCGCCTCTCCGCCTCCGCCCACCGTCCTGGGGCGGCCCTGGGGTCCGGCGAGGGCCTGCCCGGGCGGGGCGGGGGTAGTGGGAGGCCTCGGCGCCTGTCTGAAGCGATGTTTGCTCTTTCCCCGCAGCACTGGCCCCGCGGCGCGGGTGGGTCCGCGCCGGGCTGGAGCAGCGCCTCGCCGCCCCCGCCGTGGTGAGCGCCGCGACCGCCCGGCCCTTCGCGGCGGCAGCCAAGTGAGTGCGAGTCCGGCATCCCGGGAGGCTCCCAAGGCCGCGGGAGTGGTGGTAGGGGCGTGTGTGGGGGGCGTTCTTGGTGTCTGCAGTGTTGCTTCAACAGCCCAGTGGCCTTGGTGGCGTAAACAGTTGTCATAAAGAGTGTCACGGTTACGGGGAAAGACTGAGCGGGTGTTTTCGAGATGTGCTTTTGGGGGCCGTGGCAGGGTTACAGCATGAAGGCTGCTGAGCTCGTGGGCTCGGTTTCAAACACTTCCTCATCTCCAGTTTGCTTTTTAGTGTTTAATTTGTTGTCTCTTTAATAGCACAGCATGACTCGGAGAAGTGAGAAGGACCTCAGTGTACAGTGTGAGTGTGATTTTTGAGAGGAGTGTGAACAGTGTTGTACACCGAGTGTTCTGAAGTGCTGCAGACTCTGTTGCCATGGTTAGACAGGAATGGAGTGTCTAGTTATTAATTTTTAGAAAAACATTTTAATATTTTTTTCCATGCCTTGAGACCCTCTGGAAATAGGAAGAAGGGTGAAAATTGGGGCTGGTGTTTAACTGCATGCAAAATGCTGCAGGGAAGGGAGGCGAAACCTTTTTTATAAGGTGAGACTGCTACAACAAGAAGAAGAGAAACCTTGCAGTCATGCCTTCCCTGTTGGATTTTCCCAGTTTAGGCCAGCCCAGGTGAAGGCCAGACCAGGGGGTGTGTTCCCCTCATGCTGGTTTTGCTTTGGTGCAGCAGCAGGTCCTTAACAAGCGACACACCATGTTCTTGACAGGCCAAAATCTTCAACTGATGACCTAACAGGGGTTTGTTTGTTTTGTTTTTTTTTTTTTTGTCTTAGACCTACCAAAAAAGGTGCCCAGTGGACCAAGCAGGAGAAAGCCAAGGACAAACCCTCCCGCCGGCGGCGGCCGCTGATGACCAAGCCTGTGGACGACGTGTACCTGACGTGGCTCTACCGGCGCCCCTTCTACGACCTGGAGCAGGCCGTGGGCATGCTGAAGAAGTTCCAGCAGCTGGACTTCACTCACCCCAAGCAGTTTGTCTATATCAATGTGTTCCTGGATATGGCCCTGAAGAAGGTTAGGTCTGGAAGGGTGTAAGGGATCTTGGCGGGGTTTTTTTTTTTTTTAAGGGTTTAAATCTGCTCCAGACTTTGCGCTTGCGTGGTTTTGCCAGCACACCTCGCTGTGCTTTGTTCTGGGGTCACTGTTTCGCTTCTTCACCTCGTTTGGATTTGTAACTCGCCCTTGAGTCATGATTTCTCTTTGTTTTTTTTATTGTTTTTTTGATTCACTTCCTAGAAAAAGCTGGATCCTTTCTCGGGTGCCGTCGTCCTTCCCCATCGCTTTACAGATGAAGTGAATAAGGTTTTGGTTTTCACAGAGGTGGGTGAGCCTGAATTAACTTTATTTGCATGTGTTTTATGTGTCCAGAAAACTCCTGCAGCTGTGCTTTGCCACTTAATCATCCTAGCAGAACAGATTTCCCTATATCTGTATGAGACAGTCCAAAAGAATCGATTTTTGTCCTGGAGCAAAAGCTTGAGCCAAAGTTTTTACAGAAGTGAAGCCTTTTTGGTACAGACTAATTGGTAGTACAGCTGTTCATAGCTATGTTTTTCTCTCAACAGAATGAGCAAGAAGCTGAAATAGCTCGGGAGAGTGGAGCTGAGATCGTGGGGGGACTTGAATTAATGAAATGGGTATTGGTTTTTATCTTAATTTTTTTGAGAATTATATATGTAGCCTAATTTAAACTGTATTTAGGCCTGGGGAGGGGAAGAAACCTGATGTCCAGTAAACTCCAGCTTGCCAATGTGAAGAGTGAGGGATGGGTTTGTGTGCTCAGACAGCTTTGTAGGTCCACCTGTGTGCTAAATATATTGAGTTGTTTTTGTTGCAGATCTTGGAGGATGAAATCCAAGCAGATTTCTACGTGGCTGTTCCTGCCATAATACCCAAGCTAATACCACTGAGGAACAAACTGAAACGGAAATTCCCGAGCACCAGAAAAAGTAAGAAGTGATTCTTCCTTGCAGCTCTCAATTGCTGAAGAGGATTTAAGTCTGGAGGTGCCACTGAAAGGTTTTATTGACGAGGATGTGTAATTATGTTGAGTATTGGACTGTGTTTGACTGCACCACTTGTTCTGTCTTAGGTAAAGGAAATGTTAGGAATCCAGATTTGTACTTTTCTCCTACAACAGGCAAATCCGGGATTAGAACCAGGATAAATTTGCCTACTAATTGCCCTTAATTAATCCTGATGAATGAGGAAGGAGGGAAGATGGAAACTGTTTCTGTAATACCCCTGAGGACACCACTGTCTTGTTTGTGAAATTGCATTTTGGAGTGGAGTTCAGCTGCCTTAATTAATTACCACTGTACTAATACCACACTTATCTGTGCTAATAAGCATCACTCACACAACTCTTTTTGCCTTTTTTTGCTTTTTTTTTTTTTTAAAATAGATTCCCTGGGCAGTGATATTCCCAAAATGGTGCAGCTCTTCAGAGAATGTCACGAGTACGCCGTGCAAGATGAGAGTGTAATCAAGACAAGGATAGCCAGGGTAAGTTGAATTGAGAGTTTCCTGAGCAGAACTCAAGTTAGTATTAAAAGAAGGGGAAAAAAAAAGATGTTTTCAATCTGTTGCCCAAGATTTTTAACCGTGTTCTTTAACTGACCTGTGAAGGAGATGGAACTCTTTGTTGTGCAGCATCTTCAGCTGGTTTTAACCCCCCTTTTTTTTTTTTAAGTAAATAAACCATGGGTTTGTAAGTCCATGGTCAATATGGACAGAAGGATGAAAAAGTCTTTGCTTTGCCCAAATAATTAATGACTTTTAATTTTGATAACTGTAGTTCTGGACCGGAGCAGAAAGAACTGTGTTACACCTGAAATATAACATTAATTTCTGCTTATTTATTTATTTTCTGTGCCCCAAACTGTGTGTTTTTTCTTTTTCCTTCTGATTTGTCTCTTTTCAATCCTACCTGATGTTTGGTTTTCCTCTAAATGATGGTGGCACAAGAAGGAAGGGTACTAAACACCTGATCCCAAGAGAATTGTTCCAAACTTTGAACAGGGAGACAGCTGATTGTGTGCACACCAGGATTTAGTGTGGAATGCTTGTTTGGAAGCTGGGATGTTTATTTAGGTGTGGGAGCTGTGTTGAAATACTTGAAACCCTCTGAGCATTGCCTGTCTTCATTGTGGGGCTGCTAATGGGATTTTGAACTCCTTAACAGGGAACATGGAGAAGGAAAATCTACCCGAGTGTAGGATAAATACATACCCAGTGTTTTCAGGTTTGTTCATCTAGGCTTCAAGTACTGCCATGTCTAACCTGGCATTGTCTTTTTCCAGCTGGATATGCCTACTGAGCAAATAATTGCCAATCTAAAGACAGTTATCCATGATATCTGCACCTTCAAGCCACCACCTTATGGTAAGGAGCTGCTGTTCTAAGGTGGGAGTTCAAGTTAGAGCAAACAAAACTAAGAACTGAGTGGTTTTAACTGACTGTCATTAAGTGACCTTTCTATTCTCAGGATATTTCCAAAATTTCTGGGGCATCTGCTTAGCTGGAGAGGAAGTGGTGGTTCATGAGCATAATTTTAGGGAAGAATAGCCTTGTGTAAACGAAGAAAACAACTTGTTATACTAATACTTGCCTCGTGTCTGTCAAAAGAATCATCTTGCACCTCTCCCAGTGATGCTGTTCATAGTAACTGCTGTACAGAGACCAGGCCATGCCATGAGGAGTCCAAATAAAAATCATAAAGGGTTGGTTGACTTGAAATATAATAAATAGGTGCAGAAAGGGGTGATATTTTTGTTCTGGATGATTTTAAATGTGAATTACGCCAGCCTAGTTCAGTCATCTGGTCTTGCTAGCATTTCTGCTTGGTTAGTGATTGATTCTTGTGGTGGGCCCTGATGAAAAATATTTCCTGTTTGTGGGAAGCAAACTTGGTAATGAACACATCTTTGCAGCAATGGAGTCTAGCTGTGCTTTACTGTCAGTCATTTACAGCAACTAGTTACCAATAACTTAGTTAGTTCTTGTCAGGCTTTCCATAGGTGATAGCAGGTGTCTGCCAGGGAGGATGGGAAACTGTGGGCTGAAGGGCTGTGCCTTGTTGGGATTCTGGACACGGTGGGGATCAGTACTGAGGTGAGTCAGCCTGGAGCCGTGGAAAGGGGCCGAGTGACCACATGGGTGGTGTTTGTTTTCTAGATCCCATTGTGCAGAGGTTGGTGATCAGATCTTCAACCAGTGAAGGTTTGCAAGTGAACCTTGATGGAATTTTACCTCGAGTGGAGAAAGCAGAAGAAAAGGAAGAAGAAGAAGAAAAAAGAAGCGCAGATGATGAGGATGAAGCAGAAAAACCTGTCCAGGAACCCGTTAGTAGCTGAGGCCTTTCCTTGTAGATCTGACTGTCACGCTTGGGAAGCAAAGGGTGTCATTCAAATCATGCTCTGTGGAAACAAAAAAATAAATGGAACTCGTGAATTTCACTTCCAAATTCTGTGTAACAATGTCACGAACAGGAGCTTGTTGTCAGAACCAGGGATTTTTTTTTTTCCCTAAGGAAAAATTGGATGTGTTCTGTGGGAGGAGTGGCCATGCACCTTCTGTCTCAAACGATGCAGGTTCACATCTGTGTGACTGAAACTATGTCCCTCAGAGAATCCAGGCAGTTCATGGTTTGCTTGCACTATCCCAGGCAGAATTGTACTTATAATATTGTGGGATGAATCCTGCCTGAAGCTCCAAGTGTCACTTCCTTGTCTATTTTCCATCACAGAGGTGGTTCTTGAAGGGCTGGTGAACAACCACTTGGGATAAGTGGATCAGCCAGTCTTGGGTGTGCTTGGAACGTGAACCGATTTCATTCAGTCTGTGGAAATTGCTCTGATTTCTTATTTTTCTTGCTTTCCTCCAGCACAGTTCTTAAATATACGCTGGCAACCAGGATGTCTTTACCGCTTTTTTTCCCCGTTCTTTCCAGGAGGTGGCGTTCCTGCTCTTCCCTCCTGTATAAGTGTTGGAAAAAGAAATTCTCATTGGGTGTTTTGTTGTTTTTTTTTAATGTTAGTAAAACTCTACCCCCAAATGTAAGATGGTTCCTAAAAGGATTGGCTATTTACAGTAGGGATCCTGTTGGATAAGCTGATCCAAATCTGGAAGGGTTTGTGACTTGAAGTCATTCCCGTTATTGGAGGCAGGGCTTGTTTTTCCAAGAGGTTGCTCAGATATGTCTGCATGGAAATTCTTGTAGTTCCCATCTGAAGCATTTGGCTGCTGTCAGTCAGGGAGCTTGGAATGTTCCTGTTAGGCCACAGTGATAGGTTATGGATTATGTGAGGTGCTTTGCTCAGAGTTTGAGCAAAAAATTCTCTTTAGGGGTGTGGAGGAAAGTTTGACACTGACTAAGTAGACTTACTGGGTTCTGTGTGGAAAAAGCAATGCCAGTGCACTTGAGTGTCCATCTGAACACATTTTCCCTCCTTCCTTTGTTCTGCACAAGTTTAAGTGGTAGAGTAAAGCTTTTTTAGCTTCCTAATACTGATGTCTAGGAATTTCTGGTCTGGAGCACCAGTTTGACAAGATAGGTGAGGGTAAGTAATTAAGAAGAAACTGTTTGTTGTTTTTTTTTTTTAATTACTTCAGATTTGTGGAGTTTTTCCCCTTTACCCTGTGCTTTAAATAATTGGTTGTACAGGTAACTAGTGGTCGTGTGCTGGCAGATCTAGTCCACAACCAGGGATAGTCACTTAATCAGCCTGCACAAAAGGCTTGATTACTTCTGACAAGTTTTATCTGGGTGTTTTTTTTCTAGTGAAAATAAAATTAATCATGTTGCATAAACTCCTCATCTACAGCCTGTCTCCCTTCATTAGCTCATGTACAGCATCCTCTGCAAGTACATCCCTGATCCTGCCACCTTTTTCCTGCTTGGAATTTGTGCTGAGGACGAGCAGGAAATGTGAAGCCACAGGGATGTGCTTCGGGACCTGGCTCTTGGTGCATCCCAGTGGATCACTAGTGAGTGATCAGCATCCTGAATTTTAGCTAAAGGTAGGACACTGTTTTACAGGAAGACTGTTTCACCCTGAAGATCACATTTTGTGCCTGTGTGTAAGCCAGGAGTGTCTTTATTACTAAGGGATTACACATATAAGGGATATTATGAGGCATTACAGTGCTGTTTGTGCTGTTTGTGACCCCAAAGGAGCAGTGTGAAGGTAAGTTACCTCTTGGTGTGGAGAAGCAAACCTTGTGATATCATTTGCATAGGTTTCTTGCTCTCTTCTCTGTTCTCTTGGCTAATTTCCAAGGCTTTAATAGCCACCATGGAAAAAGACCTGCCCTTTTTGGTGGATTTAAAAAAAGTGATGCTTGAGCATAAATATACGGGTGAGCTTAAATCGGAAGCTCTCAGACTGCTGAGTGTGCTCTCAAAGAATAAAAGTGTGTGGAATAACAAAGTTCCTGCAGAGATCTGCACTTGGAAAATTTGAATACTGTGGGAATACTGTAAATCTGGCCCTCTAGAAGTCAGGGCAGCAAGAAAAGTAGCTCATGAACCCTGCAAGTTTTCGGGTGTAGTTCTGAATACGTGTTACTGTGCTGCTAAATGCTAAAGGGATAATGCCCCTGGTCTGTGTGGTGCTGAAACAGTGTTGTACATTGCTGGCTTCTAGAAATCACAATTTTAGAAAAATTTTAGAAAAAAAAGGGAATGCTGCAGTGCCTTTGTAATGCAGATAGTGTACAGTGGCTTTTAAATTTTTTTTCCTCTGGAGCTGCTGTTATTTAACTGAGGAGAGAAGCAGGAGATGAGCTGGGATTCATGACGAGAGCACACAGAAACATTTGCCCAAACAAGGAAGAAATTGTCCTGGAAGCACGTGTGCAGCTCTGGGGAATGCAGGGTTTAGGCTGACACAGCCTCAACCTGGACTTGTACGGGAATTCATTGCACTCCAAAAAACTTGGAATCTCTGTAGGTCAAACTGAGTTCACGAGGCTTTTGCTGTGAATTCTGCCACGGAGGTGAGGTTGGAAGAGGAGGGCGGGGATGTTACAAATGCCACATCCAAAACTAGCAGGGGTGAGGTGTTTTTAGTGCTGAGCTGGGCATTCCAAGTGATTAAATATGATGACATTTATGTCCTGCAGTACCCTTGGTCAGTGTCAGCTCCAAGACTGCTTGGAAAACGAGGAAAACTCCAGTCTTCCCAAACTGCCAGGTACTGGGGGATGCTGGGTTAAGTTAAAATACTACTGTGTGTGGTGACTCTGCAGTGACATATTGTTTGGATCACTGGCAGGGCTGGACAGGGCTGTGGCACTTGGAATGATTGAAAGATGGACTTTACACATTTACAAGTTAATGAACCCTCTCTGTATTTGGCTTTTACTATTTCCACCCCTTGTCCCTTGCTGGTGATCCTTTGGGTTTGGTCAAGTTGTCCTGAGTTTCACTTGAGGAATTAGAAGGGAATAAGGGCCTGTGCATTTCTTCCTTTCATCATTTCTGCTGTATCTGAAAGGAACGTGAAACACTTGTTTGCATAGTGCTGGTGCGTGCAGAGATAGTTGTTTTGTCTCCCTGCTCCTATTTTTATAAAGAACAACCTCCTGCTAATAGCTAATGAGTATTAACTTGAGAAACTCATCATGCAAATCACTGCTTGGATCTTGGAGCCGTGCCAGGCTGCACATTTTGCATCTCACATTTGTTGCTGGAATTCCAGCACGGTGATTAAAGGCATGCAATCCTGAAAAAAAAAAAAAAAAAAAGGAAATCTGACCTCCAGCTTGGAGTTCAAGATGGTAGTGTTCATTAGGAAGTGAATCAAAACTGAACAGATGGAACTACCACGAGGAATTATTATCAAATTGAGCTGCCATCGTTGCATTTAATCAGGAGATGAAGGCAGCTGCAGCCCAGCTCTGTACAACTGACTGCTATGTGGGAATTGGGATACTGCTATGAAACAGGAACACTGAAATTAGCTGGGAAAAAAAGGAGATTCCATTCATGGGCTGGTAAAACTGAGCTCACTTTTTTAGTTCCTTTCAGGTTGAGGCTTTTGCTCGTAGCAGTTTAATAGCTGTGACTTCCAGTGTGGGGCTGGTTTTCTCTATCCTCAGACTTAAAGGAGCCCAGTTTTCATTTGGAAAAGTTGGCTCCAGTATCTTCTGTTGGGAGTGTAGTGCCGGAGGGGTGAGAGAGGGAGTTTTTCATGAGTGGACGTGGCACTGTGTGTGTGTCGAGGTGCTTAAAGCAAGAAAACGCTGTAAGGGGAACAGTTTAGCTTGGGCTTTGGTCGTTTTTCTTAGTTTGAGTGCTTGATTTGTGATTGCTAATGTTGGAGCCTTCATCTATTCCATGGATTTGCTCTAGAAAGGCAGAGCAAAGGAGGTGACGCGGCAGGAAGAAATGGACAAGGCAGTGACAAAAGTACCGTCCTTTCCCTAAACAGACCCTGCCCCTTTGTTGTACTTCTTGTTACAATAATACAAACAAAACTGACAGACACCCAAATACAACTACTGAGCAGCTTCAAACCCGCGGGGAGAGGGTGACCTTTCCCAGCCATCAATGTGCGAGCCAGGCTAAAGGCGGCGGGGTCAGGTCCAACACAAACACGCTTGCTTTGCCTAATCCCGGTGCTGCTGCGGCTGGGACAGGTTGTGGGATCGCTGGGGGCCGTTTCATCCCCAGGTAGCTACCGAGGAGAAGAAGAAAGAGGAGGAGGAGGAGTATGAGGAGAGGTTCCCGTGGTCCCCCCGCGCAAGGTGCGGGGGAGGAGGAGGAGAGGCTCCAAGGTGTCGAGGAGGAGGAGCAGGAGGAGGAGAGGTTCCCCCGGTGCCGGGAGGAGGAGAAGGAGGAGGAGAAGCTCCCCCGGTGCCGGGAGGAGGAGAAGGAGGAGGAGAAGCTCCCCCGGTGCCGGGAGGAGGAGAAGGAGAAGCTCCCCCGGTGCCGGGAGGAGGAAGGAGGGCGCCGCGCTGCCCGGGGCGGGGCGGGGGGCGGGCGGGCTGCGGCGCGGAGCTGCCGCTTTGTCTGCGGGCAAAGTTTGGCGGCGGGGTGGGGGCCGAGGCGCTGCCCCGGCACCTGCCGAGGGGCGGGCGGGCACAGCCCGCTGCGCTGCTGCCGCCGCCGCGGGGCCATGGGCGCCCCGAGCGCCGCCTGGGCCACGCTGAGCCTCCTCAGCGCTGCGCTGGCCGCCGCCGCCTCCTCCTCCTCCTCCTCAGGTGAGTCGTAGCGCCGGGCGCGTCCCCGTCCCGCGGGATTGTCCCTGTAGGAGAGACCCAGCTCCGAGCCCGCCGTTTCCCGCGGGGTTCGGGTGGGCTTTCCCCGCCTCCCTCCATCCCCGCTCCCTGGCCCGGGCGGGGGGTCCGCCTCCGCCCCCCGCCATTTTGGCGGCCTCTCCTCGGGCGAGGTGAGGGGCACCGGGGCGAGGCGGTGCCCGTGCCCGGCCCTTCCCTTCCCGCGGCTCTTCCCCGCCGGTGGGTGCCCGGGAGCGGCCGTGGAGCGCCGGGGATGGAGGAGCGTGTCCCACCTCGGGCTGCCCCTCACGCCGGGCGGGAAGGCAGCGCAGGACAGCAGGGAGCCCCTGCCCAGGTGAGGGGGGGGGCTTGTTACCCCACAAGCGGCTGGTGAGGGCTTCGCTTGTCCGAACCCACAGAAACCACCCCGTGCCCGCAGCCGTCACACGCCCCACGGGTGCCTGTGTCCGTGGGGACGGCTCGGGAATGCTGTGGTGGGAGCTGGGCATTGCCTGGGATGCGTTCCCTGCAGGGAACGGGCACCAGCCGCCCGCCTTCCCGTGTTTTAAGGAGGATTCATGTGAATGGGATTCAGTCGAATTCGGCTGAATGCAACTTGCCGTGTGTGTGGATGTGGCTGCGAGGGTGCTCGGGGGGGGGGACACCAGGCGTCGGTGCCTTCGTGGTGTTCTGGACGGACAAGGTTATGCGATGCTGCCACTCAAAAGCTGCTTCGGTGTGTGCGAGGCTGAACCATCGTTTGCAGGAACGTTTTCAGGTGTGCTTTGCAACAGGTGTCGATCACCCTGGGGACTGGGGGTTGCGTGGAAAGTGAGGGCGCTGTAACGAGAGTTGCTCGATGTGTGTGTGTGTGTGTGTGTGATGTCCTTGGCTTGCTCACAATTGGGAATAAAAATCAGAGGTATTTAAGGATTTTCCAAGTCCTGCAAAGTATCTTAGTGACCCCCCTTGGTAACTTGTGAGGGAGGGAAATATGTCTCTGCCCTCTTTGGAGAAGGATTAGACTTTGTGAGTTTGCTTTCTAGTCCTGTGTAGTCCTTATTCTGTGCTCTGGCCCCAGAGGGGATGAGCACACTGATACTTTTAAGGAACTATATCTGTGAGTGAGCTAAAAAAAAAAGCAGCCAGCCCATGTGGGGTAAAACATGTGAGTTGTGCTGTTTTTGACCAACTGGTATTAAGTTGTTCGTGGCTTTTTGTCCCCACACGCCTCCCAACAATATATGACCTTGTGTTTTGCACTGGATTTTGGGGTGCAGCTGCACGATGAACCTTGAAATTATCCTCTCTTGCCGAAAGGAAAGCTGTCTGCCGAATTTGAGAGGCACGTGATTGGACTCTTGTGGCTCATCTTGGCAAGGGAAAATAATTCCCAATGGTGCCTCAGTGGTCTCTTGCAGCTGAGCTGAAGACGGGCTCGAAGGAGGAGCTTTTGGTTCGAAGCAGTGTTAGCTCCCAGGTTTTCTGTACAGATTTGTCTTATATGCATTTCTTGGAAAACAGCACTCTTTGACAAGGAAATTCTTACTTCTCCAGGGGGTCCCTCAAGGCAGCCTTTCCCGCGTTCTCTTTCCTTTTCATCTCCGAGTTTCTTGGGTTGCTTCTGGTTACACATTCCTGTCACGTTTTCAGGAGGCAGATCTGTGTAGTTGCTCAAGAACAACTGTTTTCCCAGCAAATCAATGGAAGAGCTGTCATTCAGCTTATTCCTGGTTTTATTTCCTACCCTTTTATGTGATTATTGAAGTAGAATATGCAAAGTGCGCTTGGATGGGCGCCTGTCTATCCCTGGCTCGGAGAACCTTTCTCTCAGCCAGCAGCGAGGACAGGGAAGTCTGAAGCAAGAGGAACCCCTGTGAGCTTGTCCTGTTGTGCATGGAGGAGTGATTTAGGAGTGGCAGTTCAGGCTGGCTCTTCTCACCATTATTTTGGCAACCTCCCCTTTTGTGTCTCCCTTATCTGTGCCTCTCTTGAGCCCGACTAGACCAGAGTCCCTGTCGCTTACCCAAGGGTTGCCCAGCTGGCCCAAAACTGAATTTTCCTTGTGGCTGTGTGCATGGCCAGAGGTGGCTGCTCAGTGCTGCTTGTACTGTGCCAGAGCAGGTTCACTGGGGAATGTGCTACTGTCACTGGCTTCTAACCTGTTTTATTTTCCTTTGCTCCCTCAGGTGCCTGCGTCTACCACGGCCTCTTATTTGAGGTAGGTAAAAGCTCACACGTGTTTTGCCAGGGAAGGGTTTGAGAAGGTGCTGTTGAACTTGAGTCTAGTCCTTGATTTTTGTCACCCCTGTAACTGGGCTGCAAGTCACAGCTCTGGTCAGTCTGCTGGAAAACAGCAGGGGAGTAACTTCTGCCTGTGTCTATCTGGGGCTCCTTTGGCCAGCATGTGAAAAGATGTGATGTGGGATATTTCCAGGTTCTTGGAAGCCATGTGAGTGACAAATATCCAGTCCTAGGCACAATGGAGGTGATGCTTTGTAAAATGTAACGCTGGGATATGTGTTTCTTTCCCTGAATTAATGACAACAGCTCAACACCTTTTCCTCTCAGCTGGTCACAGTGAGTCCTGTGTATAAAGGTGAGTCTTTCCTTTATAAACCCAACATCTTTCCTTTTCTAGTGTCTCTCTTTGCGTGTACATAACCCATGAATGACTTTGTACGAGAATCACAGTTTTTAAGAATTTATGAGCAGCGTTTTGCTCTGTAACACCCGTCTGCCTCGCTCCGGTACTCTGGGCTAAAAGGAAAAGGCTGAGCAACTTTGTGTCTCTGGAATGCTTCTGGACCTGCCTCCAGTCCCACAGCAGGCTGGCTCAGGGATTTGTTAGCACAGGCAGGGAGGCAGCAGCTGTCTGGGGTTTTATTTCTCTTGGAGCAAGACGGGCTGTGTGCTCTGCGTGTGTGACACACGGCCACTGGGCACTGTGCAAACAGCTGGTGGCAGGTGGTTCCTTTGCCCTTCCAGTGTGGACTTGGGGGCTTGGAAGTTTTTCTGCTCCCAAGAGGGGAATTGCTGGAGGGGAGTGTTTTTGGTGGGTGGATTGGGAGGAAGTTGAAGCAGGCTAAATGTGTTTGCTCCCCTTAATGATGTACAGTGGAGGGTCTTGACAGCCACTGGACTGTTTAAAGATTCCAGCTGGAATGAACTGGATGGCAGGACTCTTCCTGCTGAGCATTGCTGGGTTGGCAAGTGAGGGGTTCATGTCCCTCATTACCAAAGATGTTTATTCTCTTTTGTGTTTTCCTGGTATTCTGGTAATTTTGTGGGGTTTTTTTTCCCCCCTGCTCTTTCTTTCACTGCTGCCATGTGTTTGAAATGCTGCTGTGGGTGTCTCTAGTATCATTTGTACACAAGGGCTGAGGTTATATTCTAGGTTAGATCATTCCTGTTTGAAAAAACTTGCTCCCAGTATCCTTGAGTTGGTGTTTATCGCTGTATTTAGTGAGGTTATTGTGTGTTTGTTAATAAATGACTGCAGTAGTTGTCTTTAGCCCAAGAGGGCTGCTCTGCAGTAAACCTGGGGGCAGACATGAAGGTGATACAGGACACCTATGGCACTCACAGAGCTGGTCACAATCTCCAAGAGGAACCTGTAGCAACTTCTTTTGGTGTTTTAAACTATGGTTAGAAACACTGCTTCCTTTCAGTGTCTCTTCTTAGCCAGGATTTTTCTCCATGTTTTCGTGCAGAGGAGGCCACCAAGATTAGAGGGATGGAGCAGCTCTCCTGCGGGGAAAGGCTGGGAAAATTGGGATTGTTCAGCCTGGGGAAGAGAAGGCTTCAGTGTGACCTAATTGTGGCCTGAAGGGAGCCTAAAAGAAAGATGGGGAGGGACATTGTACCAGAGCCTGGAGTGACAGGACAAGGGGAAATGGCTTCACGCTGACAGGGCAGGATTAGATGGGATATCAGGAAGAAATTCTTCCCTGTGAGGGTGGTGAGGCCCTGGCACAGGTTGCCTGGAGAAGCTGTGGCTGCCCCATCCCTGGAAGTGTCCAAGGCCAGGTTGGATGGGGCTTGGAGCAGCCTGGCTAGTGGAAGGTGCCCCTGCCTGTGGCAGGGGGTGGCACTGGATGGAAGGTCCCTTCCATCCCAGGCCATGCTGTGTTTCTGATGGGTTTTTGTAGGAATGCCGTTTGCTGCAGAGGTCTCTGAAGTCACTTGGAAAATCCTTGGTGCATAAATCAGACATTTAAGTGTAGTGGTGCAGGCACTGCAGAGTTGCTCAAACTGTTAACGCTGCAAAAGTTCTGCATCTTGTTTGACTGACTTGGCTCCTTGTGCGTCCAGGGTCAGCTTGTGTTCGTGGCTTTCCTCTGAGGAAAAAACACCTCTCTGGGTGGGATTTCCACCTGTGTGCAGATGGTTGGTGTTCCTCCCTTTGGCTTCACCTTTGAGGGAGTTTTCAGATCCACACAACCAGCACGGCAGCTTCCTTTACTTAGCAAGGAAGAAAATACAGGGTATTTTTTCTTAGCTGAAGGGCACATTTGTGCCTCTCCGAAAGTCAGGGTGTGTGGGAGGTGTTGATCAAATCCACAACTGGCTTGTGCCAGGAAGAGTTTTCAGCCCTGGGAAAAGGGGAGCGGAACACAGGGCTGTGAATTAAGGTGGCTTAAATGGCAAGTGTGACTTGATAAATGACCTGATGGCTGGTAGACACTTGAAAAAGTCCAGCTGAGCAACCTCCAGGGCGTTTTCATTTTGTCCTTGTTAAAACACGGATGTTCCCTATGGCACCAGCTGCTGGTAAATGCGCATAAGGATGAATTTCTGCACTGACATATTCTTTTGGAAGTTTTCTGAGACACAAATATGGGGGTTTTTTTAACACTATAAAGCACTAAAGAAGCTTTTCTGAAAGGAAATGTTTTTAATCTTGGAGTTGGAATGAAAATTATGAACAGAATAAAAAGCCCTGACTTAATCCACAAAGTGTGAGGCAACTCCTTGCTCGGCTTCAGAGCTGGTTTTTAAGTCATTTGGCTTATTTAGCTCATATCTGTGACAATAAACCAGTTTGAAGTATCTGATGTGACTGACTGCACATTCTTATTCGTTCAAGTATCCCTTTAAATCTGATAAATTCAGTAACATCTCGTGGTTACCTGTGTACATTTAGTTGTCAGAAGTTTAAAGAAAGCCTGATTTGATGCTTTTTAAATCAAATTTCCATTTCCATCTATAGCTTGTGCTGGACAGAAATGAGAGGGGAAAGGTAATAAATAAAAAATGATGGGTTTTTTTCCCCAGTTTTTAAGTCTCCCACTGCAGATAGCTTCTACTCTGAATAAATTTAGTGACTATCTAAAATAAATGTTAGCAGGTGCAGAGCACTTGTGGATAGGGAACATTGCAAATTAGCAGTGGAAAATGAGCTTCATTTCAATTTCTTTAGAAGGAATAACAAGTTACCACTGAAAAATGAGATCAGAAGTGAAGATTTCAGTTGAAAGGTTTACTTGTTAACTCTTACAATGGTCAAGATGCTTTTGTTTTTAAATAATGTGCTTTAAATGCCACTGTGTAGCCTGGGGCTACATCCTCTTGGTGTACACGAATGCTGTGCAGTTAAGGTTTATTAATACAACAATGAGATGCTTCTCATGCAGCAAATCTCTTCTGCTCACGGCTTTCAGAAAGCTGGGATCAACTGAGGCTCCAAAATAAAAGTGCTTTTTGAACCAAGCGTGTGCTGCATGTGTGTTCTTTCTTTGTGTTGCTTGAAAACAGCAGTGGAATGTAGAGGAATGGGGGTGGGCTCTTGATTTCGTGGGACCAGGTAAAAGAAGCTCAGGTGCAAGTTAAGGATTTTTCTCCCAAGGGCGAAGTGGATTCTGGTCCCTTGATCAGTAAAAGAGTTGGTTTTAATATGAAATAATCTTTCTTTTTTATCTTCGTGGTTCTAAATGTCACTTTCTGGTCTGAGAAAATGACCCCTCATGTCGTAAGGACCCAGAGCACAGCATAGCTGGGAGTTGGGATGTTCTGGAATTATCACACGTTCCCTCGCAGCAGCTTGGACCCGGTGAACACCGATGACACGCAGTAAAAACTGGAGGATTAATTATGTTATATATCACAGTAGACAGGGTTTGATGCAGTACATACCCCTGGGGAAGGGCCCTTCCTTGCCACATTTTCCGTGAGCAAACAGCGATGGACACAAGCGGTGAGAGATACATTGATGCAGCACCAGCTTTGTGTGTCTGGGAGCTGCGAGTGCCACCGGCTGGGCACACTCCTGGTTTCTCCAGGTGCTGCTCCCTGGGAGTAACTGTGCCCCTTTCCATGAGGTGTCCAAGTAGGGATGAGGCAGATTTTCCTGCATCAGGCACTGTGCCTTAACTTACCCTGGTGCAGCTGAAGCACAAAGCCAGTGTGTCTCGGCTTACCCCTGAGGGGGTTTTCTCTGCCCTGCTCGCCCAGCAGGCTGCAAATACACTGAATTTATCATCCACTTCCCTCCTCTTCAACCCTTGTGGTGTCTGTGGTTTCTCACAGCACACTCACTGGTCAGAAGTTGTTCCTTTTCCCTCCTTTTTTTGGATCTCATATTCCAGCAGTCCAGGGCCCAGCAGTAAAGCCACGGTCCTTCTCAGTCATCCATGTGTGTGTTTAAGAACAGTGTTTGGCCCCAGAATCCATGGGATGCTCTTCCCAGGCAGTCAAACATAGTGTTTTTGGCAAGAAGAGGTTCTGAAACAGCTCCTCTTTGCTTTGGATGGCGCAAAAGGTACGTGGAAAAATTGATAAACTCCAAGAGGCAACTGTGGGGGTTGTGGGGCTTTTTGAGCTTTAATTGCAGACTCGCTGCTGTCCACAAGGACTTTTCCTTGGAGGTGGGAGTGTCTGCTGGCTGTAGTGTTCTGCTCCAGGGGTCTTCTCTCTCTGTCCTCCGTCCTGGCTGCTGAAAGACTCGTGCTTTAGTCTCCCCTGTGTCGTGGGAGGTGATCTGGCATCGGCTTTATTTGGAGATCAGGGTCTTTACAAGGGCTGCCCTGTTCCACATTTTCCGTTCCAGTGAGTTCCCGGATGGTGGCTCTTCAGCCACGAGCCCTGACTTAAGTAGATGATTAACATTTAATGCCCCAGTTAGAGGAGCTGTGTGCCAGAGCCTTGGCAGGAGATGTTGGGCTCCTCATGGATTCATTCACCAGGAGGACAATTTCACAATTACACAGCGTTTAGAAATTTCACAGGTCATTGTGCCTCCCATCTTTCAGGGTGCATTTGAAGAGCTTTCTTAGGGAATAATACCTTGTAATTTGTCTTTTACTTTTTCTTTGTAAATCTCCATCATGCAAAATCTCTTTTTCCCTTGCTTGGTCACTTCCTCATTCCTTCCCTTTCCTCAACCCTTTCAAAGCCTTGATCAGGATTCCCGTTTGCATTTTCTCCTTAGAGGAGGGGCTGTGATGTCTGATGAATTGATAAGAAAAACAATAGAATTCAGGTTTTGCCAGTGGAAAAAACCTATAATGCACTTCCAGTCCCTGTGAGACAGCAGGTTCTTTACACACGGATTTCTTCTGGATATATGAGTGCAGGATGGTTGTGTTACTGATGTCTCCTAGTGGGGAATCTGAGTGGTTTGTGGCTGTTTGATTGGATCTAATAGGTAAAACCAGAAATGATGTGAAGAAAAGGAAAATAGCTAAGATTACTGAGGAAGGTGGATCCCCAACTCTTGTTGGCATTGCCTGGAAATTGGGCACTTTGCTCTGTACTAGTACTGGCACATTTGCCAGCCCAAGGTGTCTTTGAGACCTTGTTCTTCATCCTCCAAATATCTTGGGTGAAGAAATTCTGACGAACTGAATGTCTCCTCAGGCTTTTGAAATAGATTATTACTGTTCTAATCCGTCATAAACCTTAGGCACTGGTGTCTGGACAGTGGTCCCATGTGGAATTTATCATCTTCCAGGTTGATTTCACTGCATTTCCCCCCCCCCCTTTTTTTTTTCTTCTCTTTAAATAACTCCTGTCCCCATCAGAAATGCGGTTATAGTTAAATTAATTGATTCAGTGTTGTCCAGAATAAATCATTCCCTGAGCCTGTTCAGCAAACATCAGCTCTCCAGTTGGTGCTGTTGTAACTGCTGAATTCACAAGGAGCCCAAGATATTCCTTTCAGGAACACAAAAAAATCCCAAATCTGAAGCTCTCCCAGATGGGAGCATTGATTTCACGTCAGCACTCGGACCTGTCAGCCTTGGAAGTGGCTGCCAAGAGCCACGTGGGGCTCAGAAGTTTATGGTGCTGGGATGCCAGTATTTCTGCCAGGCATATTAAACAGCTCCTGGTGGGAATGCAGGCAGCAAACTTCCATTCGGAGACTGCTGTAGTTCTCTTGGTGCTGTGGTTTGTTGTTGAGCTCTAGATTAAGGAGCCCCATTAGGATAAAACACTGGGTTTTGTAATCACTGCAGCAGCTCCAGGATCATCCCGTAACGAATCCTCTGATGAACCCTGGGAGCTCAGCATCCAGAGCATCTCTGTGTTCCCAGCTGCCATGCTGCAGCTAAAGGAGAGTCCTGGGCTCTGTGTTTCTGAGGATCAGTGAGGGGAAATAACCTCTCCCTCCTCCCCCAAAGGATAAATCTCGAGCACGATTCCTTCCCGGATTAATTTGAATAATTTTAAGCCGGATGTTTCGTTCCTCAAAACAAAACAGAAAAGTCATTTCCCCACCTGCTTTATGTGTTTTGTGGAGATCAAAATGAAACTTCTTGCAGGCTCAGTACTGGGAAATATTGATTTAAGTATAATAAATTTTCAGGGATGTGGACAGGAGCTGGAAGTTGGGGTCTTGCAGTGAGATGGCAAAGATAAGGAACTTGGGGTGGAGGCAGAGTTGTCACTGCTGACACACTGAGAGCCAGTGCTCAGTTAGGGGGTGCAGTAAATCCTTTCATCCTCTGAGCCTGGAAAAGTGGTTTCAGGGGAAGACATGAGCAAACTTGTTAACAATTTCTCTCGCACATTTTTTTGCAGTTTTATAGATTCCTCTATATATACAAAAAGCCTGATTTTCTGTTGTACGTAAGGAATTAGTTTACTGTTGAATTCTCAGAGTGAGAGTGACTTGGTACGTTTTTATTCCAAGGGATTATTTTTTCTCTTGTTGTTTTGACCATCAGAATTTTAAGTGTTCCGTGGGTTTGGTTTTAAATAGGAAGCACTTAAAAAATTGCGTCTGCTCCTTTCTATCTCAATTTCCCAGTGAAAATGTGGGATCACCGTGCTTATGGAAAGGGAATCTAAAAGTGCCTCAATCTGCCATTATGTGGAAACCTTCCAAACTAAAAATGAATCACGTGCTTCCATTAAGTGACGTAAGGGATAGTTCTTAAGTTTCTTTTCCATGAATTTGCCCTAATACTTTGATTCTTCCGAGCAGAGTTAGTTAATTAAGATGACACCAATCCTACCATTTCTTTTGGAAGGTGATGTGGCTTAACAACCCTGTGTATGTCCTGCTTTGGAACTGTGCAGCACAGGGTTTCTCTCAGTCATAGGATCCTTTCCAGGCAGTTTCAGAGGGATTTGCTGGCTTTGGTAGAGTGGTGAGACCTCTGGGTCTCCTCACTCTTCAGAGAGGAGTATGCTGGAGTTGCCACGGATCCATCCATCTCCTCTGACCTCATTCTGTGGGAGAAGATCTAAGCTCACAAGATATAAGAGTGGCAGTTCTCCTTCTCGCTTCAGGCAGAGAAATATCTGTGAGATCAGAGGCAAGCCTCTTGAATTCCCTAGGAGAAGGCGTCATCCATGATATTTTTTGCATCTTAGGAGTGGGCTGTGCAGTTGTGATGCTTTTCCTTGTACTTTTATCCACTTGGCATTTCTATCTCAGAAATCTGGCTGTGGGTACCTGCTGTGTCCAGGCTGCCAGGAGCATTGATTTGTGATGTGAAGCCCTCTCAGCACCATTTTTTGAATTATTAACATGATACTGATTTCCCTAATAAAAATAGGAACTGTTAGTGTCAAAAGTAAACTGGGAGTGGTGCTTTCTACGCAGAATGTTTCTGCTGGTCTTTCACTGCTTGTCAGCAAGGTATCAGCAAGCAGTTCTTGATGCTTTTGAGCCTGTGGCTTTGTTAAGAATGTGCAGGATTAAAATCTAGCACAGGGGACCCCCCCTAGCTGTTTGTTAATATCTGATCATTTCCCTCCTTTTAGTCTTGCCTGGGAACATGGATTTTGTTCTGCAGGTACCAGCCAGGGGGCTGATCCGATCTTCAAGGTCATATCTTTTCCTCAGCGTCCTGTTTACACAGATGCCTTCGTTAGCCTCTGCAAATAGCTGCTAAATCCACATGTTGGGGCTGGGGGGGATGATAATTCCTCATCTGGCAGCTTCCCCGAGCAACCTCCTTGTTAAAATCAGCAGCAGTCCTGTGTGAGAGGTGCAGTGAGGTCTCTAGACTTAATATTTTTAGTGCATTCTGCGTGATACCAGAGTGTTTTTAACCTCTACTGAAGTCATTTCATGCTTCTGTAATTCATTGGGTTTTCAGTGTATTTATAGAGGCTGTTTTTTCAAGCACTGCAGCAGAAGTGATGGGAGCATCTGGTTAAATCCATCACGTCTTGTACAACAACCTCTGAGCGGCTGTTTGATGAAATAGGGGGGAAATAACCTTGGTAATTGAGCCTTTCCCCCTTTAGATGATTACACCAGTATTTTGAAGGCTTTAGATATTTAATATCATTAGAGTGCCAGAAGTGTCACTGAAACCACATCAGTCAGCAGTGACATCTGGAACAACAGAGCCACGTTTCAGCTCACGCTCAGACCCTCGGCTGTGCTGATGTGGAAGCAAGAAAGCTGTGATTTGCTGGGATTCGTATTTGGAAGCCTCCCTGAGATGGTGTTGACAGCAGCATCTGTGTGGAGTGACAGAGCAGGGCTGTGTGAGGAGCGCTGGGCAGGGCACAAAAATGAGGAATATCCTCCCTTGTGCTGGCACAGAGAACGGATCTCGTGCTTAATCTTTCAGTCTCCGGAAAGTGATGCCCGAGTGGTTTAGGTGGGGTTTGTAGACTTGCCAGTTTGCAGCGTTGCAGAGAAAGCGGAGGTGAGGCCAGAGTCACTTATGGAATCCACACGATCAGCACCTTTCTATTTGGGGAGCCCACATTCCTTGAGCCCTGAGCTACTGTAAGTGCTGGAGCTGCTTTGATGTCAGTGGAGCCGGGCATTTTACCAACTGAGCACTTGACCCTGGCACCGGGTTGGTCACTGAGCTCATTTAATACATGAGGCAGGGCTGCAGACACTGGTTTACCAGTTGGTGTTTTCCAGGGAGAGCACGGATTTACCTTGAACTCCCCTTGCAGGAGATGTGGAGTAAACCCAGCTGCTTCTCTGTCTCATTTTCTTACCTCATCTTGGTCCTACAGGGGAAGTTCTGGCTCCTGTGAGACAAGCCCCTGCGTGCACATAGAAAGAACTGATTTGGCATTGGATCTGGGTGTTTACAGAGGCAGCTGGCTTTGAGGAGTGTGCTTAAGCAGATGGGATTCCCTTCCCTTGGCCATCTTCAAGCACCTTAATCCTCAGCTATCCCGGTTGGGAATGGCAGTTGCCTGTGTTACTCTTGTGCTTATGAACCACTTTTGTGGGCCAGGTTAAAGTGAGGGGTGGTGGTAACTGTTTGGGACTTTTGTTTTTCAGGGTGTCTGAAGGTTGAGGTTAAGCCAGACACAGCAGCACCAACACTTGTGTTAGGTTGGGGGTGTTGGGGATTGTGTGTAGAGGGACTCTTGTGGGCTTTTGGTGTTCCCCCTCTGCCTTTTTTGGGACCATCCATGACCTACAGCAGCATGCTGGGATGTGAGTTACCCCACACTCTGCATTAGTGCTGGAGCAGTAGTTTCAGTGGGGTTACTCTTACCTAATCAAATGTGCTTATCCGGGCCTCCCCAGGCACTTGGAGTGTTGGAAATCCGTCCACACTTTGCCTCTGGCTTCCCTGGGAACAGCTCCCGGCTGTGCTTTGTGTTCATGTCTCTGTTCCCTGGCAAGGCAGTCGCTGTGGCTGCTGAGAAGTCAACTGAGATCCTTGACTGTGATTTATTTTTTGCTTGGCACAGTCACTTTGGTCTCTAGGAAGGTAACGACCCCCATGTGCCTGAAGGAATTGGAAAATGGTGTTTTAGGATTCCAAAGAAAACTCTATCCCTCCCGTTCATTTCCCCTTTCTCTTAATCATCATCTTATAGAGACTTCCAGAGGATTTTCTTATGAGATTTTGGCCTCCTTGTTCCAGTTGGTACTTTATTGACCACGTTGTCCACACGAAATGAGAGCAGTGCAGTGGGACTGGTGTGCTGGAGTCTTTTGCTATCCTTAACACAGAAAGTAAAAATTCATCAGTGACAAGGGCTTTTTTTTCTAGAGGGAAGTTCCTGGGATCTTTCCCTTCTCCCATTCTCTTTTTCTTATTTTCCGTTTTCATGTGAACATGTACATGAATAAATAAAAGTTCCTGCAGGCATCATCATTTTTTGCACTGCACTTTTAAACAGCTGTGCTTACAGGAACCTGTTCCCAATTTTATCCCATTTTGTCACAGACTGAGGGAAGGAAAAAGCCTTTCCACTGTTACCTGTGGACTTCACACCTTCAGTGAAGGCCAGAGTGTAAGTCCTGCAGGAGAAGACAGAGCAACAAAAGGGCACCTGCCCTGAACCTTTGAAGTGTTAAAAGCAGGTGTGCACCTCCTGTGCCAAGCTTTTGAGGAAGGTGTGTGCGCCCTTTAAAAAAAGAACAACAACTTGGAAGCTGATCAAAACAGTGGTTGGTTGTATTTTTGTGCCCTTAGGTTTCCTGGAGATTTATTTTCTGCCAGATGTTTTGCTGTTTATTTCGTGTGCACTGAAATGTGGGTGTTGGTAAACGCAGTGTTCTGGGTAGTTCCTTGGAATAGCATTAAAGAAAACCAACCAAACCCTACAGAATTTAGCAAACAAAGGAGGCCGTTGGTTTTGTTTTCAAAACGTTGTGTATTTCTTTCAAAGTTTTTGGTTCAGTTTTTAGACCGGGTCTGATAAACCTGTTAGCTTTGCTGTGGTTGTAGCTGAAGCTGTTTGGGAGAGAAGCGAACACTCGTGCTGTGCCTTGGATCTGTCACTGACACCCCCTCCCAGCAGCCCAGCAAAGTCCCAGCTCCTCTCCCAGCTCAACTGACCTTTCTGCTCCCAGCTCGAGGTTATCTCTGTGACAATCACGGGCTGGCACTTGTTTGTGCAGGGACTGAGGGGACTCTGAGCCCCCCTGGGCCTCCCAAACTCTGTAACACACAATAGTAATTATTAGTAAAAGTTGCTGAGGGCAGAGATGCTTCATTTTGTTATCTCCCTTTGAAAGTTTCTTTTTAACTCCATCATGATTTCCTCAGAGCAGGACACACCTTCCAGCCCTAAGGAGAGGATATCTCATTTAAGTGAACGCTCTGTGGAGAGGTTCAGAAGCTCAGGGCTTGCTCCTCCTTGTTTGTCCCAGCCAAATTGGAGCACTGGAAATGCAAAGCTGACTTTGCTTTGGAAAGCAGTGATTTATGGTGTGGAGTCAATAAACATGTTTGCACATGACTCCTTTGGGAATACATAATAGTTCAGCTCGGGAACCTACCACAAAAGCACTCCTTCCTTCTTATCTTGCCCCAGAGGCCAGGGCCACTTGCACGTTTTTGTTTCTGTTCCCAAAGAACTGGCTGCAGACAGAGATGGATTAAGAGGAGAAATGGTCAGGGTCTCCAGGCCTTCTGACCCAGGGGAAAAAAACCCCATACACTTAAGTATTATTTCCAAAAAAACCCCTCCATTAATATATATTTGCATCTGAATACTGGCTTTTATTGGAAATAGTGTGGCTGCAGGAGCAGGGCAGTGACCGTCCCCCTGTGCTCAGCACTGCTGAGGCAGCTCCTCAAATCTTGGGGTCAGTTTTGGGGCCCTCGCTGCAGGAAAGACATTGAGGGGCTGGAGTGTGTCCAGAGAAGGGAAGGGAGCTGGGAATGGGTCTGGAACATGAGTCCAGTGAGGAGGAACTGGGGGGGCTCAGCCTGGAGAAAAGGAGGCTCAGAGGGGATCTTGTTGCTCCCTACAACTTCCTGACAGGAGGGGGGAGCCAGGTGGGGTTTGGTCCCTTCTCCCAGGGAACAACTGGAAGAATTTAATAAAACTGTGTCAATGTGGCACTCGGGGGCATTCTTTATTAGTGCTGGGGGAATGGTTGGACTCAGTGATCTTAAAGGTCTTTTCCAACCTAAAGGATTCTGAGATTCTGTAAAACCTTTTGGGTGCTTGACACCCAGGTGGTAAGGGCTGTTATAATTCCCAATATTAGGGGCTTATGGTTCAGGAGGAACAATGTTACATGAGCTGGGTACTTGGCTTTGCTGTGACAGCTGTGGGAACATTAATCTGATTTTTCACTGTTCATTTGGTGGAGGGATGCGGGAGGATGCACAAGGATGGAGGGATCCAGGAGAGAGTCATGATTCCTCATTTCCAAAGACTGGAGCTCTCTGCATCAGTTCTCAAATGGAAAGTTAAGGGGTAATCTGTAGAAGGCTGCAGAGGGAACAGAAATTATTATAAATAAGCCTGTTCTGTCCATAAGAAAATGGAGTAGCCAGAAAATGAAACCAAGATAAATCCAGCTTAGGAACTAAGGAGACTTTTACTGTGAAGATAGGAAATCATTGGAACAATTTCCTGAGGTGTGCTATGAATTATTCGGTATCACTGGAAATCTTTAAATCATGGTTGGCTTTTTTCCCCCTCTGAATGTTATACTTTCCTTAAATTGCAGCTTTTGGACCAGAATCAGGAATTCATCTATTTATTCAGCACAGGCCTCCTTGCATTACAAACCAGGCAGGCTGGGTTTTGGTGTGGAATCTGCGGAAGCACAGTGGGGTAGGATTCATCTCACCTACTTCTTCATGTCACACTGAAGGGGAGGCTGAGGTGATTTTGTCAATACACACAGAAATGGCCAATTTTTTTGTGCGATGCTTTATATCTTGCTCTGGGAAAAGGGCTGGGAAAGACCAAAGGAAAGGAGAGAGGGAAAGGACTCCTGGTAACATCCAGCTGATTTACAGCCTTTCCCTGTGGGTCTTGTCCTCCACCAACCAGGGTGAGTGGCCAGATGAATGCAGAGGAGTTGTGATGGCATAAAACTGATGGGAAATCAGAATTATGGAGGTCATAAGCTTGTAGCACATTAGAAACCCAGCTTGCAGGAACAAGCTGTGCAGCATTCTGGCTCCTGGGAGGATTAATTACAGATGGTGGCTGTGGCAGCTAAATCAAGTGCTTCTAATGTTGTGTAAACTTCATTAAACAAATGCTGTAGCAGGGCTGTAATCTATGAGAGATGGGATAGGATGATGAGGGCAGAAAAGGAAAATACTCTGTAGGAAGTTAAAAAAAGAATCTTCAGTGTCTAAATCCACTGAAGCAATTTCTTCTACCTCTCATGCTTTAATGGTAGAATTTTAAACCACAAGCTTTTAAACTTATTATCTGGTAAAGCCCCGGTAGCCTGAATTAATGACAACTTTCTGCTAATGTCTGCTAAATTCCTCATTGTCAGCAAATCCTGGTTTATCTGATATGCTAAATCCTTCCCGATATTCTGCCACCACGTGTATTTGATCATTTCTTTTTCACTTGTGGTAACCGGAGAGGAAGGAACACAGGCGATCAACTTGATTGTCAACCGCTATGGTTGGTCATGGTGCAGGGTTTGGTTCTGACTTTGGCTGCAGGTTCAGCTTTCAGTCTTAAAAGTTGAGCATTTCTGTAGGTTGATATCAGAAGTGATGTTATCCAATTTAAAGAAAAGCCCAAGAAATGCAAGTTCGTGCAGCTGTCGCTGTAACGTGAGGGTGTCATTTCAGCTCTCACTGAATCGCAGGTGCCCGTGTGCTGCTGCGGGAAGGGGTGCTCACCTTTTCCCCTGCAGGAAGGGGTGCTCATGTTTTCCCCTGCCTCCCCCAGAGGCAGAAGCCTGTATCAGGGAAAAGTGACTAATTCTCTGCTGATGGAGCAAGTTAAATCTGCTCAGCAGAGAGTCCCGTGAATGGCAGTGCCGGGGCTGGGAATTAGGGCACCAAGGAGGATGGGTCCGGGGGTGGGAGAGTTCACAACAGAGGCCACGGTGGGATTAATTCATCTGCAACTTTGTAATTTCACCCTGAGCAACTCAATTACTGAGGCAGGGAGGAATTGAAAGGCCAATTAAACGAGCTGAGCTTTTGCTTTCCAGACAGGGAGAATTAACTGGGGAGGAAGAGCCAAGTGTCTGCTTTGAAGAACTTCTTAGTGGCCAGTGAAACACTTCATGTGCTCATTTAGTTCAGTTGTTTGTTTGGGATTGGAAAACTGAGATTGTGTTAAAGGTTTCTGACAACAGATACTCACAGTGTGTCCCTTTACCTGGTGGATAGATTGTCCCTAAAGAAGCTACAGGAGATCTAATACCCGAGGGAGATCAGGAGGCTGAAGTTGGCTGTGGATTTCGGGATCCTGATAGCAGTTTGATTCTTTTCTCTGCTGGTTTAGCTGTACAGTGGCTCCCCAAGCCTTGTGAAGAGTCATCTGAATACGGTGTTTTTGGAGAGCAACACTGAACAATTTGATGCATAAATTTACAATTGGGAGCTTGACTTTACTTACCTGTTTTGGCAAATGTATGTTTTTAGGGGAAGTGCTGGAATTTTTAGAACTCGTCATGCAATGCTGCTAAATTCCTTTTCCTTTCAAAGCTGTTCCCCTCAAGGCAATCCTCAGTTCTGCTCTGTAAGTGCTTCTTGAAGTAGGATACACAACACAGCAACCAAATGCTGCCTGTTCTTTCCTCCCTTTCTCCCTTTTCCTTGGGAATGGCTGGGTTAGTGCACGTGTGTGTTCTCTGCTCTGTGTATGAGTAGTTTTACAAAGCTGATGAGTGGACTATCAATGGGATCTCTGTTAGCTCGTTTTTCGGGAAGGAGGGACATGGCTTTTCTCAGATCCCGAGCAGGGCAAGCGGCCAATCCGCTGGAGCACCAAAAATAATAAAATCATGCAAGTCCAAACCCAGCCGAACTGCCAACAGCTTGGAATGGGGCTGAGCTTTGGCCCATGTGAAGATGATTTGGGTTTTTTTTCAGGCTTTTATCCCTTTTCCCCTCCTTGTCGTTGTCTGCAGCCCCTGCTTTGGGACAGGTTTTGTGTTTCCAAACCAGGATTTTCCGTTGGACGAGACAGGCAGGTGGGTAACGTGTTCCTGCAGCTCAGAAGGGAACATGCCTATAAAATCCTGTCCCCCTGTGTTCTGTATTCAGTTGGCAATCCCGGTGGGAAGGTTTACAGGTGGCGTGCCCAAAGCCACTTTGCAGTCATGACAGAGCTGCAAACCCATCTCCTGTAGCTCCTGGTCTGTCCTGCAGCCTTCACACCCATGGCCTTGAACTTTTCCACCCAGGCTTTTTATGGCCGGGTCATTTCTGTGCCTGCGTGCACAAAATGATGAATTGTTTTGTGGCTCCTTTCCCGAAAGAGTGAGGGATTTTACCTTCCTTCTGGCTCCTTGCTGTTCTCTAGGTCTGCAAAGCCTTCTAAGTAAAATTACCGAGGTTGAAAAACAAATCCTTTGTTTGCATGTGCAGGAGATAATTGGGGTTTGAACGATTACCTTTTCCCTATAATCACTGCCTCCCACTTGACTTCAATAAACATCAAGGGCAGAGGCTCTTTTATGTGAGAAAAATAATTATAAATGACCCTAAAACCACAAATTACAGGAGAGTGCAAGTTTCCTTAGCACAATTCCAGCAGTAAGTACTTTTTATACCATGGCTGCTGTATCTGCATGATTGGAGTTGTTGGGTGGTTTAACCAACAGCCTTGCTTTCAAATTCTAAGTGGTTTCTACATAAGCCATAATGATGGAAAGATCTTAATTGCCTTTTTTTAGAAGAACATGTCTTTCTGTTCATGTGTAGCTTTAAGTTTTGTTTTAGGAAACAGGTGTGTGTGGAAAAAAAAAGGAGCAGATGAAAGGTGGAGTGGTAGAACAACAGGAAGGAAGGATCCAATTGTGGGCAGTCCAGCAGTGCCCATGGACAGGGGGGAAAGACTGATAGATTCACATGGGCAAACATTTGGTGTCCTGCTTTTATTTTTTGTGTGCTTTATACCTAAAATGAGAGAAGGGCTGTAAGGATTACGGGGAAATAGGAATTAAAAGCTACTTTAGACGTTGCCATTTACTGAGGTATTTATTTTCCGTGGGAGGTCTGTATCAACACAGCCCAGTCAATAATTTTCTGTGGATGCCCTGAAAAGCAACATGTACTGCAGGTGATTATTTTATTTGATTATTCTTCAGGTGTCTGTTAAATGTCTTATGTTGTGGGGGTATTTTTAGTGGTATTTTTCAATTCTTTTTAGAGCTGCTATTCCAGTTGTGATGCACTCTTGGGAACTGGGTTTTTCCCTGGAGTGCCTTTGGATTCCCAGAGGAGAAGTGAGACTGAGCATGCAGGGTCCAAACCCAAATATCCAATTCAGCTCACTACCCCTGCAAAACTGTAAACGTGGATTCTTTGGGAGGGTTTCCAAAAAGTCTCATGTCAGGACGGTTGGGTACTTTGGAGTCAGGTCTTTTTTGTCTTGCTTTAAGGCTAAATTAGTTTTTTCTGGCCTTCTGGGTAAACCTTGTCCTAATTTACATCTCTTTTACCTGCCTTGGACTATGAGAAGCTCCAAAATGTCTCTAATTAGGGAGAGCATTGAAATGTAAAGCAATTAAAAATGGGTTGTTTCTGATGAGGTTTTGACACCAGCGCTTGTGCTGGGAGTGTGATGTTCAAGGAGGAGGGAGGTGGATGTGTTATTCCAGCCTCCAGGGGAGGAATAACTGGAAGGGTTTGATGGATCTGGTTAAGGCACTGGAACACATTTTGCTGCTTTGGGCAGCACTGAAATTACTGTTGGCTCTGTGTTATTTTGTCCCAGCTCTGCGTGGCTTGACGCGGTGCTTTTAATTGCAGGTTCCTACAAGTGAGTGGCTGGTAGATAGCATGTAAAAGAATTAAATCCTAATGGCCTGAGCAGATGATACAAAGGCCTGCGACAGCTGGATGGATGGTAATGGTTCCCTCAGTCACTGGAGGTGTAAACAGGCACTTCACACACCATTTTCCCGGCAACTGAGCTTTAACTCCGCTTGTAATTGAAGGATTACTTGCCCTGAATTTAACCAGATGCGAAGCAGCACGGAGGGAAAAACGAGAGAGGGAGCCTGGACTGGCTCATGTGTCTGTAAAATGCTGAACACACAGAGATCAAGTAATTGAGACAAGCCAAGTGTTTATCCAAGGGCATTTCCAGTGCCCCCATCCTTAGTGGGACTGAAGTTCACTTTGCCTCGGGGGGAAGATGAAACAGAGGACTGTAGACCAGAGCCTTGCTTTATTTTGTTTGTCTTGGGGGGGGATCAAAGCAGGGCAAGGTGCAGCTTTGCTGCGGGGTCAGGCGTGGGTTTTGTTAAGTGCAGGGTTTGGTTTGGATTCATTAGCTGGACTCAGGGGGAGGAGAGCTTGCCTGGATGAGCACCAGCAGGAATGATTGTTTTGCTGGGAGAAGGAGGAAATCTAAGAGTGGAGTAAAGGGTTCCACAGGTTTGGCTGCTCCTCTCCGTCCGATGAAAGTGATTTGTGGGCATCGAGGGACATCCTCTCTAAGATTTCATTGAGTTTTGGCTGTTTTGCTGCAATTGCCCCTTATTTCCTGGTGTGGTTTGGCCCTGTGACGGTGCAGGGGTAGAGCTGACACTACCAGCCCGTTTATAGGATGGCCACTGAGCAGGAATGATCATCATTCATTGCCAGCTGGCTGGAACAGAAGTGGAAAGCTCTGCTTTTCTACCAGTTTTTAAGAGTTTCCCTGCTGTCTCCTGGCTTGGAGTGTGTGCAATTTGCCATTACTTCAGAGCAGTGGACGAAGTATGAGAATTGTGTGTGACAGGCTGCTCCTCCTAGGACTTCCATCCTCCATAAATCACCTCTCTTACGCCTCTCCATAAAATTTAAATGACATCTGGAAGGAAGGGACTTGCCAGACCCATCCATCTGAAATATTCAGGTTGTTTTGCATTACATTGGCATAGCTCAAATCCAGATCTCAGCTCTTGGGATGGCGCGTGTGACCAGCTAAAAATGAGGGCACAGTGTCCACGGGAGACATTTTGGAGAGAAAATGTGATATTATTTTTTTCCCCTAAGCGTGTTTGAGCTTGAGATTTTCTTCTGGTGTCACACTGGCTACTGTGGCTCTTCATTGGGAGCAATAACTGCTTGCAGTCCTTGGGTTTCAGGGTCAGCAAAACTGACAGGTTTGGGTCTGCTTTACATTCTGGTCCATGAAGAAATTGTCTGTTGTCCAAAGTGACTTTCCTCTGAACAGTTAGGTTTTGGAAACAAATGTTTCCACGAGGCAAGATGGTTCTCTGGTGCACTTCAACCTGTTTTTCCTCAGAGCCATTTCAAGGCAGCACTGAAGTGTCATCTCCTTTCAGAGTGCCCTTATGGTCTGGGGAAGTTAAAAAAACTTAAGTAGTGAAAGATATCTGAATCTTTAATATCTTCAATTAAGTAACGAAAGATAATCTGAAAATGTTGAAGAGATTCCAATAACGAGGTGGTACCACAATGGCAAAATCTGGATTTTCCTTTTGTCACAGTGTGACTTCCCAAAGCTTGGTAAAGTTTTGAAAAGTGACAGCAAGTAGCAGAGCCCAAACCAAGTGGGAAAAGGTAAATGATGCTGAGTAGGCTGAATATTAAGATTTTAATGCATGATGTCAATAAGAAATGGAAAAATAGCAGGGAGAAGAAGGGAGAGGTGACAGGAAGACATGAAGGATGCTTCCCTGCCCTCTGTTTAAAGCATTTAGAAATAACTTCTGCCTGCTACAGAAGTTTTACTGGGGTAGATAATCCTCTTCCCAGAGAGGAGTCTTTTGTTTTATAAACCTCTATTTTTCCAGTGAAAATTGCGGGATGGGGAGGGGTGGGACACGATACAACTTGTGCATGTAGCTCGTGGGCACATCAGTCTTGGTGTACAATGTCTGCAGACAGGGAGTGGTGCCCAGGTTAATCATACAGGGAAAGGTAGGAAAAAACTCCATGTATTGGCTTGTCTTCCAGCCAAGTGTGCTCTGAGCTGGGCTTTGGAATTCTGTCTCTCCCTGTTCCTCGTCAGGGGATGGGAAAGCTCTGCAGATTAATAAGGGGATGAGAAGCAATTTTTTATCCCTTGGTACTTCCTCCTCTCCAAGGACAATGTGTCTTGGCTGTCTTAATATCTCAGCCCGTGGGGGGCTGGTGTGGGCTGGGGAATTTGGGATTTCCCTGGAGCCATGTTTTGCAGGGAGAGCCCTGACTTTCTCCAGGCTGTCATCAGGTGTCTTTCATCAGCCTTTGAAGGTGGAGGGGGGGAGCTGGAGAATTTTTAGTGTGCTGTGTTTCAAAGAGTTCCAGGTTTGCTTTCCTCTGTGTTTTTTAAGAGCCTCTCCTCGCTCTGAAGCTCCCTGGTGCATGTTTGGAGGGGAGGATGCTGGATGGCTGCAATTCCCGCTGGGTTTTTCCCAAGCTGCTGAAAAACAGGCTGTCTTACCAGCAGTTTCTTTCCCCAGCCTGAAACAACATTCCCCGTGGTCCTGAGCAGGAAACACCGGGCACAAGCTGAAGGCTGTAGTTTGGGATGTGCTCTCCTCTGGGTTGGTGCAGTGGCTCATCCAGGCACTCCTGAACCAGGGAGTCTCAGTTGTTTCCCTGCAGGCAGGAAAGGGGGGAGCCTGGCTGGCAGCTTCTCTCCAGTGACCCACATCGCTTTCCGTCGTTCTTTTTAAGATAAAAGTAACTAAAGGTGCAGGGAAGAATGTGGCCTCTGGAGGTCAAATCAAATGATGGATGCAGGTGTTTGGAAAACCCATCCATCCATCCACTGTTGTGTGCAGAGCTCTGGGAAACGTGCCAGTGCAGAGGAGGGAAAGAGCAGTGCAGGAAAGAAGGTGGATTCAGTAGTCTTGCATCTCCCAGCTCAGCTTTTTCCTTTGCAGGGGGGAAAAAAAAATAAAAGGGAAAGGAGAGGAAGGAAAAATACAATAAAAAATTTTTCTAAATCCCCTCCCGTTTTTACTTATCAATATGAGCTTTATTGAATTTACATGCTGCTGATTTTAAAAGTGTGGGGAGTAACAAGTTGAGAAATGTGAAAATATCAGAAGCACCAAGGCCTTGCTGCTGGGAATTCCCGTCTCCAAGATCTTCAGGAGAGATGGCTGCGCTGAAACAAGGCTTGTGATTTGAGCTGCTCAAAGGTACTTGTAGTTCTGGGAATGTTCCTTGGTGCTTTGCTGCAGCGTTCTTAGAAAATGGGGGAACCTCTCCTGCCTGTCCATCCTGGACTTTTCATTCCTATCCCACTCAGCAGGGAGGACACTTCCCTCAAGAGTACTTCATTTTTCCTAAACCTCTTCATTCTGCAGGGAAGCTGGGAATCACTCAGCCTACAGGCAGTCCCCAAGTGTGGGATTCTTCCCAGGCTTCCTCAAAGTAGATGCAGATGAAGGAGAACTAAAAGCCTTATCAGGATCCTACAGGAACCCGGTGTTAAAAGCAGCGTGAGGTGTTTCTTAAGCCCTGTAAATACTACCTGAGCAAAATCTTGGAAAACTGGATTTCCTTCTTTGAGGGGGAAAAAAAATTAATGAAAAATACCTGGGCTGTGTAACAGTCAATCTGTTTCCTATCTTCCCTAAGAAGAAAAAGAAGATTGCGAGGAAGAGTTCCACTGTATCACGGTGTGATTATTAAATTTGTAATGAGGCAGCAATTATTTCTAACCAAGCGTGAAGCATGACAGGAATTAGCTCACACCATGTCAGTGAGCAAACTCCAGCTTGGCAAATATCCACAGCGCACGGAGAGGGATGTGAGGAGAGCTCTGTGTTCCTCCTGTCGCTGAATGAGTGAAGACACTGATGCCTGAGGCTTTATACACCCCAGAGACGTGCTTTGAAAAACACACGGCCACTCACTGAGGCTCATTGAGGAAGCAGAATTAAAATGGTTAACAAAAGCACCTTCTCAGGTGTCGTTTGCAGTGACATTCAGCCCATTCTTGCTGCCTGAGGATGGAGGGAAGATGCATCTGCTTCCTCAGCCACAACTTAAGGGGTGCATATGCTTTGCCTCTGCTAAATATTTCATTGGAGCAGCCTGTGTAGATGGAGTGAAGGAGCCAAGTGCTTTGATATAAAACTGTCCCTTTTTTAAACGGTGAGCATTGGAGAGATTTAAGAAGCACCCAGTCTGTTTTCAGGAGTCTAAATAAGCGCTTATGCATCTGCTCTCACCCTTCCTTCTCCAGTCCCCATTATGGGCTTGCCATATAAGCTGTTCCCGAGCTTTTGCCGGAGATTTATTCCGAGCAGGATGTTAAGTACTGAGAAGGGGCTGAGAGAGAAAAATTCAAGAGCAGGAGCTGCAGAGGTTGTGGTAATCTCTGTCCCTCAGCTTGCTTCTCTTCCGGACGCTCGGATTTTGTGAAATTGGTTTTTGTACAGGAAAAAATCTGTAGCAAAAGGGAGCAGGTTGGAGAGGTGGGCAAAGTACGGATCAGGGTTCTTTTCAGAGCAGCTCCTGACATCTTCCTGCCTTTGCGTTAGAAACCAGGGGCTCTTGAAACAGAGGAAATGAAAGCAGTCTGCAAAATTCCTTATTCTGCAGGCTTTTCCTCATCGTTTTTGCTCAGTAATATAGTCTTTGTGCACCAAGATTAATGACTGTGCAGGGATCTCCTTTCCCTTTTTAAGGAAAGAGAGAACCAGTTTATTAATCTGCTGCACAGGGAGCTGAGATGGGAGATAAGGACACAAAGGGTTGTATTTTCTGGGAGCTGTATGGGAGATTACTGTGCTTGGATCCCCAGTGACAACGGTAGGATTTGGGGAGTGTAGTTCCTTGCTTTGAAAGGATACTTCCTGAATATCCAGCCTGGAATTGGAGATAACTGTATATTTGCTGAAGTGGCTTGCAAAATTGCACTAGAGTGGATTGCTGTCTTCAAGAAGTAGAATTAAAGTTAGGTTTCACCCAGTGCAGTGTTTCTGAGGGCTTGTGACTGGTACTGAGGGGCATTCCCTTTCCCTGATGACTCAGCTGGCTGAGCTGCAATGATTTTCATGGTCTCGTGGGGGTTTTTGTTAGAAAATGTTACCTCGTGGGATAAAAGTTTGATGCCCATTCAGGGTTTGATATCCATTCAGAAGTCACTTTTGGGGAGATGTTTGAATTTTGCCTCGTGGCACGTTAGGAAATACTTGAATAAAGGGGGGAAAAGCCAGCAGGAGGACCCCAACTTCTTTTTTTCTGGATGCTAAGGAGAACTGCTGCTGTGTGCCAACCAAAAGGCATTAACCTTTCCAAATGAACACTGCTGCTCCCAAAAATTGACCTATTGGTTTTAACAAAGATTCCTGTGTGCTGATTTAATTCCTGATTAGAACCAATGATTTTATAACGCAGTTTTAGTCCCTCTACCCTGTTTGCTCAGTGCATTTGATTCTTTGGGGCCCTTTTCTAGTGACTGCTTTTTGTGTCTGTGTCAGATAGGATAAAGTTTACAGCAGCACCTAAGTATTTGAAGAATAGCTTGGAATATCATAGTCTTCCCATCCCTGCAGTAGCTTAGGACCATTGGGGAATATTATTTTTAGACTCTTGATTTTTGCAAGGCTGGTACAACTGGTGAAAGACTTGACAATTAAAAAAACCTAGAAAACCAGCAGAGTAGCGAACCATGAAAACAGTGCCTTGTTTTAATTTGTGTAACGTTTTAATTCCTTGGTTGGAAGAAGGAGAAAACCAGCTCCCGGTTCCTGTTCGTGTTACTGGGTTGTTAATCAAGCCCTACACTCTGCCTAAACTGCTCTGTTCTCTCCTAGGAGTGTAGGGCTAAAACTGTTTCCACTGAGAGGAGCTGAATTTCTGATTTGTGAGCCTGAGTCGTTCCGATGTTGTTCTGCTCGGGGCCTGCTGGAATAAGCCCATTAAAAGCCCATTGTCAAGGAGTTTCTGTTCTATGCCGGCAAAAATTAGATCTTCAGACATCCTCTGCCGGGGAACAGCTCCCCATTGCCAGAGATAAAACATCCAACCCAAACCTGAACGGACACGAGGAGCCCTTTATGTGTCTCTGAATTGCTTTCACCTCCTCATCGCTCCATTAATGGGTATCCCCACAGACCGTGAGCGCTCTCCCGGCTTCCCTCGGGTTCGGGATTACCCTGCCAATTGCCTGGTATTGTCAGGTAATTGGAGTGGAAATGAGAAACGCGAGCGGTGCTGCGGGCGCTGCCAAGGCTCTCGGCTTGGCAGCCGCTGGGTGATGCCGGTAATTGTTACCAAAAGTGTAATTGCTCGGGGCTCTGCCTGCCATTTCAACAAAGCAGCCTGGAATTCCGCCTCCGGGGCACCCGATCCCTGCCTTTCCTCACACCAAACCCCTGCCTTCCCTCGGTTGGTTATCTCGGGCACAGCAGCCCCTTGGAGAGTTAATCACAGAATCCCAGAATAGCTGGGTTTGGAAGGGAGCTCTGAGATCACCTGCTCCAACTCTCTGCCAAGACAGGGTCACCCGGAGCAGGTGACACAGGGACACATCCAGGTGAGTTTGAAATGTCTCCAGAGAGGGAGGCTCCACGCCCACCCTGGGCAGCTGTTCCTGTGCTCTGCCACCCTCATGGAAACAAGTTCTTCCTCGCGTTGAGGTGGAATTTCTTGTGTTTTAGTTTGTGGCCGTCGCTCCTCATCCTGTCTCTGGGCACCACCAAGCAGTCTGGCACCATCCTCTTGGAGGTATTTGTGTGGATTGATGAGATCTCCTCTAAGTCTTCTCTTCTCCAGACTAACCAGACCCAGCTCCTGCATTCTCTCCTCACGGGAGAGATGCTCCAGACCCCTCATCATCTTTGTGGCCTCCCCTGGACCGTCTCCAGCGGTTCCTTGTCTTTCTTGAGCTGTGAGTTTTCCTGGTGTCTCCTCAGGGCAGGGAAGGTAATTAGTGGAGTACATGATAAGCAGCAACCACCACCTCGTTTTTGGCATGGCAGTAAAGATTTGCAGCTTCACTCCTGGCTCACGTGAAGTCTCCCAGCACCCAGTGACATTTTAGGGACTGACTGGATATTTTCAGGGAGCTGGGAAAGGAACTCAAAGCAGCTGTTGTATGCTTCTTATTTCCCCAGTCACCGCACCAGAATAGCACACAGACTGTTATCTGGCCTGTGTTAAGCAGCATCTGATTAAATTACTGAGGCTTTTTGCATATTAATAGCAGACTCTGATTATTTTTGATCTGTTGGGTGGGTTTCTTTTTTTTTGCAGAGGTAGAGGAGGAACAGGTGCAGCTGTCTGAAGTTATGAGAGCCAGGGAAGATTTAGGTGTTTGTGTGCCCTGGTTAATATGACAGTGTGACAGCAGCCAAACACGAGCTCTCACAGCTGCTCTGGGCTCCCTCCATGCCAGCTCTGCTCTTTGTCTCTCTAGCTTTTATTCTTTTCTTCAGCTCTCCTTTGCTTTTACTGCTGATTGTGCTCTTGCCTCCTTTTCGTGTTATTTTCTCAATGTGCAGCTCTCCTGCCTTTTTCTAAATCCTCATTTTGGTGTTTTAATATTCAGCTGAATTAGATATCATTTCTTCTTTTGATGTAGGAAAATCCAAAGAATTAATAAATTATAATGGCACTACTTGGCTCTTAAGGAGTGCTTTCTGTCTTCAAAGTGCACAGTATTTCATTATTTTTACTGTTAATTATATTAGTACTTGTAAGGAAAAAGCCCCTTAAATTGTTATTGATAAAAATACACTTTCAGCAGGATCAGAGTTCAACTCTTAAATGGCAGCAGATAATTTATCCATTGAGGGTTACGGGGCCTTGGAGAAGGTGCCAGGTGGATTTCCAACAGTTCTTCAAGTGTCTACTGAAAAGTCTTGCTATTACCTGGGAGCTTTGAAGCATCCTGGGAAGTGCTGGATGAGGACAAACAAAGCCTCACAATGTGCAGGACAGGTGGGTGGGATCCAGACTTTCCAAACTGGAGTTTAGGTCTGTTGCAAGGAATCTTAAGGTAAATGTTGAACTGTCCAGAAACCTGGACACCGAGACCTGTGAACTGTGTGGGAGACTCTCACATCCCAAAAAATCAGGTAGAAGCTTCCTGACTATTAACTAGATTGTGAATTTTTAAAACTCTGCAGAGAAGTGTCAATTTTGAGCTGGTACCTGGGAAAGGGAATTCACTAATGTGTTTAGATGCTCCCAAAGTGACTACTACACGGATTGAGAAGCAAGTGATCTGAGCCCACAGGGAGAAGACCAAAGAGAGGCTTTTCTTGCCAGAAACCTGAGCATTTAACTCTCAAAATGTGGGTAAGGGTGGCTCTGTACTCACCTTGTGCCAGGTGAGTCCTTTGGCCATTATCCCACTGTGGAAATTCTTTAAGGTTTTATTTTGTAATAAACGAGACAGGCCACGGGTGAAGGTTTAGGAGAGCCAAGGGATGAGGCACTAAATCTGCCCTTTCCCTTCCCAGTCCTGGTTTCCCTGCAGGGAGCTGCCAATTTTAAAACACAGGCTGCTGCTAAAGCCAGCAGGATGAGTTAACTCCGGGGTGTGTTTTAGCTAAAGCTTAGCACACACATAACTTAACCTTAATCTCTTCTCTAACTGTACCATAAATCTTCTGGCAGAGGTTTCTACAGCCCTGTGTAAGCAAGAGGAGAACCAGCTGTGTTCCGGGGCAGGAATTCCCATCCCTCTTTGCCCTGTTGGTGTCCTGTCCCAAAGGGCTGGACCCCGTCTGAGCTCAGTGTTGCTGCCATCATTCCCTTCACAGGGAATCCCCCTGAATTTCTGATGCTGCCAGGGTGTTTGTAACCTGTGCATGACCTTTACCATGGGAGAGGAGCACAGCTTGATGGGGAAGAAATGCTTTTGTAAAGCAGGGAAGAGACACAAGGATTTTTGAGCAATGTTTCCGGGTGTCTCAGTGTTTGCAGACTTATACTCTTGATCCAGCATCCGAGAGCTTCTGTGCAAGTGCCTGAGCAAGTGGCCAGGTTTTTCAGGATTTTTTTCTCTCATTAAGCACCCTAATGGGCCTTTAAGGCACATTTCAGTATTATATCATTATGCTTAACAGTTTTAGTGGCTGGCTCTAAAAGTGCTCGTAGTAGTCAACTGTTAATCATCTTTCCATGTCTTAATTTGCCTAAGTCGTGCTTTACACTGTGAGTAAATTGACTTACTGGAGTAAATCACTACATCGTGGAAATGAGTAGCAATGTCTGGGCTACGTGCAAATCCATTAAAAATGAGGCTCAATGGCTCAGACAGGGGCTGTCATTGTGGTGTGAGTTTATCCCAGTGTGCACACAGGGATTGTCTGATGGAAAAGACTTTTTCGGATGAGAAACAGATCTTCCTCTTCCCATTTTCTTTCGATGGCAGCGTGGGATCACGACCTCAGCATGGAGGGAATGGGAAGGGGTCAGGCCTGGGTGGTGATAACCCTTGTGAATTAGCTGTGGGTGTTCCAGCTGGGTGCACTGATCAAGTGGTGGTGACAGCTATCTCCACATCTGTTGGACTGTCTACTTGGCCCGAGTGTCCTTGAGGATGTTTTGGAATAAATGTGCCCCGGTAGGGCCCGTTCATCCCTGGCCATGTGTCCAGGAGCGAGCTCGTCTGCCTCAGCACAACCTGTGTCTGTCCAGGAGCTGCAGCGTGGACAGTCTGAACTTGATTGCAGAGAAGTTTCCCAGAGATGCTCTAATCACCTGGAGGTTGCAGGAGGTTGTGTCCTATGGGCTGTCTTGCCATCGGAGCCGATTGTTTGCCGGGCATGGCCTTGTCTTTCAGCTGCGTGCTTGAGGTTGTGGAGGGAACGGTGCCAAAGTTGGGCCTGACGAGGCTGTGGGAGGGAGGGCTACTCTGTTCCACTTGGTTTGTATTGAGGCATTTGAGCCGTTTGCTGTTGTGTAAAACAGCACAGGCCTTGTGCTCTGTGGGTCTCACTTCCAGCTTTTGCCTATTTGCAGAATAACACGGTGTGGAAGCCAGATTCCTGCCAGGACTGCCGCTGCCGGAGCAGTGTTGTCACCTGTGAGCCCATGGTGTGCAAACCCCCTCAGTGTGACTTCCAGAAGGTAAGGCAGGACTGCAACAAGTGTGTGTGGCTGCCCAGGGTCAGGCACAGGCTCTGTGCCCTTTCACTCCTCGTCAGTGCAGGAAACACGTGGGGTGGGAAGCCTTTGTCTCCTTCGCCGCACCCCAGCCAAAGGCCTGGGGTTGGAGCAGCTTGATCCCAAAGGAAGCCCCCGAATTGGGTTCAAACCTCCCAGCAGGAGCCCAGCTTGCAGTCCCCCTTCGTTTGAAGGTGGAGCTGGGGCTCCCTCAAAGATGCAGATGGACACTTTCCACTCTGTTGAGCAACAACAGAGCTGAGATTGTCTGTCTTGCAGCTTCTTCTTCCTCGTGATGTCTGTTGAGCTTTCGTTGTCTTTGTCTGGGCCTTCATTAATTGGCCATGGAATTGGTCTTGCAGTAACATCTGGATTACTGGGGCAGGATGCATAAATGACAACGAAAATGAGAGTTTTAAAGAAGCACTGCCAATATAATTATGTGGCTTTGTGAAGCAGGTTAAAATGTTTTCCAGCATGACAGCGCTAATGAGGAAATAATTTTGATTCTTACCGTTTTTCCCTGTTATTATCATTGTGTATTGATTAAAGCAAGACTGAAATATTAGGAAATTTTGTGCTGAAGAGGAGAGAAATTAGAAGAGTATTGTCATGGCACACCCAATAATGAGTGTGCTGGACAAGATGATAAAAATTAGATAAATGAAAAGGTGGCAACTTTAAAGCTCATAAAGGGAAATAGATTTATAGTGAAAAATGGATCTGTGTGACTCCTTGACATGGGCAGTCTTCAAGACAAACAGTTTAAGTGTTCAGTAAGCATTTGGTCACTTAAACATTGAAAAGAAGGATCACCGAGGATCTCAGGAGAAAAAAATCTGGTCATTCCTCAAGGCTAAACCACCCACTGGTGAGCAAGGTCAGAAATCACCACCCCCCCTCCATGGTTTATTTCTTGTCTGCTTATTTATTTAAGATTTTTGCAAATATTGCTGATCTTGTTACAGCAACAAGGCATAAACAAACAAATCTCAGCGATCTAAACGTTTGTGTGTCAGACCTACTGCTGTGTCTACAGGATGTTTTCAGTAGGTGGAAAATCAACAGACATGAGTTTAGTGGTGTGAACCAAAACAAACCAGCAGCCAAGACCGGATTCTCCAGGGCAAGATCACAGTTTGGGACATGCAAAGGGAAGTGGTAGCAGCCTCACCTGATTGTGCCGTGGTTGGAAGTGGTCAGCAAGTTTCAGTTAACTCTAAAGTAGTGTTATTTTTTTTTAAGAAGTGGTGATTAAGCCGAAGAAGTGCAGTTGATGGTTCCACGTTCATTCTGCACTTCTGCTGTGGTGAAGTGTTACACTGAGATCCATCCTGTACATGGAGAAAACTGTGGACAAAAATACACCAGTCCCACATTTCTCAGAGGTGTTTCAATGAATAATCTTGGATTTTGTCTTGGAGCAAGTACTTTCTGTTCCTTGAAAACTAGTCCAGCTGTGGGCTTCCTGATTTTACTGTTAGGGATGTAAGTTCTTGTGTTGTTTGGAGAGAAAAATGGCAAATACACATTAGTGTGTCACCTCTCAGCGAAGGGACGTGATGTAGCAGCGTTGTATATGGAACTTGAAACCTTTCCTTTCCAAACTGGGAGCACCAGGGCCATGGTGCTTTACCTTCATGATAAAGTCTCTATTTGATGTCACGTGTTTATTGGACCTTGTGTCTTTTTAGGGAGAAGTGCTCCAAATAGCCTCCAACAAGTGCTGCCCCGGGTGTGCCTCCCGAGCCGAAGGATTTTGCCAGCATGAAGGACAGATCCACAGCGTGAGTGCTCTGTCCTGTTCCTCACTAGGGACAGTCCTTACCTGTGTTTAGCTCTGTTGGGTCCAGTCAGTGCAGGATGCTGAGCAGGGGAAGGATAGGGTCACTGTCAGATAATGGAATTCAGCAGGAGTTTGGTCAGCAGGGTTTGCAGCAAGGGGATGTGTCGCTGTGTGTCCTGTGTGGCTTAAGGGGAGAAAATTTCCCACTTGTTCCTTCCCTTTGCTGCTTCTGTGGGTGACTGAGACAACACAGTAGCATTAGGAGGGGAGCAAAGCACAGTGAACTTGCCATATTAGCTGTCCTGAAAGAAGGCTTTTCTCTGGGCAGCCATCTATGCTCCAGAGATTGATTGCGGGTTGTTCGACCTGAGCTCTGTGTTTTGTAATCCTGAATTATTCAAGAGGCAGGCTCCGGGGATGTGGCTTCACCCAGAGGGGGCTGAAAGGCCAAAACAATCAGAGTAAGTGTCTGCAGATAAGGAAAAAATAAAGATTCATGGGTAGCAGTTAATGAATCATGTCAAGCATTAGGCAAATGTAGAAAAATGGCTGAACAGTGAACCCAAGTCCTACGTCTGGTCTCTTACAGCCTTCTCTGTTTGACAAGTCAGGCCCCAAATCTCAAGAAGTATGCTAAAATTCCCAGGCACATTTGCATTTCTGGACTGTGCACTCTGCACCTGAGATGGATGTTGTAACCCTCTGTTTCAGCGTGAGGCATGACCAGCATGAATCTGTTACAAGCTAGACAAAAACTGGCATGGAGGGGTAGCACATCCATCTTCTTCTCCTATTTCTTTGTGCCTGTGGTTGGGGTGATACTAAGTTATATCATATTGCATTATATTTCTTCTTGTTTGTGCTGTCGCTGCACTTTTCCTGTGCTCTCTTGCTTTTGTCTTTGGCTCTCTGTGAGCCCATTCTTTGGGTCGGCATCCCCACGAGGCTGTGGACATACTGGTGCCTGTAGTCCTATTTCCCTGTCACCTGGTCATAAGGGAACTTTTTTGTCAGTGCAAAGTCTCACTCATCCTGCTGGGCAGCACAGATTTCCTGAAGGAAGAACTTTCCCCTGTTGTCATGCTTCAGGACCTGACCTTGACCTTCATTCTACAAGCATCCAGCTGACAACAGTGGCCCTAGTGAGGAAAATATGTATCCTCTGTCTGGAAGGAGCTTGTTTACTCCCTACCTAATTCAATATTGCATCTTTTATGGAAATTAACATTCTCTCTTTGTTGGAAAGTGTTGCAACGCGCCACCTTGTTTCTTCTTGGGGCCAGATTTTCCTCCCCATGCCTCAGGGCAGAGGTGTTTGTTCCTGCAGTGATGAGTAAGCAAATCTGACTAGATCTGACTCGCAGTGAAGTGTGTTAGGTACGTGGGGTGGGGGCTGTTCACCTGCCCACCTTGTGGTCAGGTGCGTGTTGGGGCCTATATTGAATATTTCTCTGAAGAAAACAGGTCTCTAAATTTAGAGTTTGCCCCACAGAAGCTGAAGTGGAGAGGGGCTGCATCCAACAGTTTCACTGGGAAGTTAATACTGATTTAGGGGGGGTTGGCAAGGGGAGGGAAGGATCTATTTGCAGGTCTCACTGTGTTTCCTGTGCTGCAGCATGGCACGCAGTGGGCCAGCTCAGGATGTGTGCAGTGCTCCTGTGCCCATGGGAAGGTGAGCTGCACCCCCAGGACCTGCCCAGCCCTGACCTGTGGACCAGGAGAGCTGCAGGACACACCCCGGGGGTCCTGCTGTCCCAGATGCGTGGGCAGTGGCGGTGAGTACTGCGTGGGAATGGCTCCACTGATCCCAGCTGGAAACACCCTTTTGGGCCCAAATCTAGGAAGCTTTACTGTTCTTTTTCAGTTTTATTGGGAAGACACCAACGTGTCTCTTAATTCCCTTTCTGTCCTGCTGCCATATTCACATTTTTAATGGCTTCACCCACAGCAGGGGATAAGCTTTAAGCAATGAGCAGGTGTGTCTAAGGTGTCCTTACTTCGGAGATTAAAAAGATCTGGGAAAAAAGATGCAGGTTATTTCCTGTGCACCTGGACTGCGAGTTCCAAAAGTGCTAGAGGTATTGGATACCTTTTCTCATGGAAGTCCTGTGGGAGAAGTGGAATCCAGAGCATTTAATTCACAAGTCTAAAGCCCTTGGAAACTGGCGGGATTGTTGCTGTCTTTGCCTGCTTTGACGAACAAGATTTTGGGTTTTGATTGCGGGTGATGGAAAGGGATTAAAGGGCTTTGGAAAAGAAAATTTCCCCTTGTTTTCCTGTCTCTTAGAGCCTTGTTCCTTTGATGGCCGCCTGTTCCAGGACGGGGAGGGCTGGCGCCTGGGCCGCTGCTCCAGATGTGTCTGTAGGGATGGCACGACTCAGTGCTCCACAGCTGCCTGCCAGCCCCTGCTGTGCAGCCAGGTCAGGACCCACCAGCCTTTGGGGACATCCCTCAGCACCCTCCTTTTCTGTGCAAAGCTTCTGGGTGGCAAGTGGGCGATTTGGAAAAGGGATATTTGATCAGTGGCAGTGAAGTCTTTCCCAGATTTCTGTTACTGGACCAGATGTTTGGGCAATTAACACTTTTTTTTTTTTTGGATAGAAGGAAAGCACACCTGTTTATGTTCGTGCTAATTGTGTTTTACTTGGTCCTGAGATACTCAATTAGTATTCATTTGCTAAGCAGTCTGCATTAAAATCAATTCGTGCCTGCTTTAGATTCCTCCTTTCCCACCCCAGGTGGACTGGTGTTACCTGCTGTGCCATTGCACCAATGTTTAATCAGCCAATCATTAGGATTTAATTTGTGGGAACAGGAACAACTCTGTTGTTGCTGTGGTGTGTTTTGAGAGAGAACATCCAAGTTAATGCAGTCAAAAAACAGGAGATAAATTCTCCCAGGATTAAACTTCCATGTTTCAGAAAACTGTGCTCTCCCTTAGGCTCTGAGGGAGAGGAACTCCAAAAATTCCTGTGTCCCACCACATATCCCACCAAAATCCACAACAGAGTTCTTTTAACTCTGCTGGGAAATCTGTCCTTGATAACTTCTATACAAAGTCTTCCACTCCTTCTTTTGAAAACCGAGGGCTTGGCTAACAAAGATGAAATGGTGGTGCTTGGCATTTCCACCCTAACTCCAGTCCACCAGTCAGTGTTCCAGTCGTGCTGATGTGGCTGGAGGGAGGTGCTGGTGAGCAGTGCTATTCCAAATTGTTGGGTTTGTGTGTGGATTTGTAGCAGTGGAGTTACAGACACATTTTGGATGAATGGATTGAGGCCTGCATGTTGATGTGAAGTGCCAGTCTATCCCAGCATGATTTAAATCAGTCATAAAAAAAGTTTAAATTGGGAAAATACTGTTTTTAAGCATAATTTAACACCTGTACAGGCACTATGGACGGATTTAACTAAAACAGTGCAGATGCCTGAGAGGTGGTGGGTGTAAATCACGCATTCAAAACCTCAAAATGTGGCAATACCAGGAAAAAAAACTCCTCTCATCCATCTCCTGCTTTATTGTGCTTCCCTGCATAGCTTTATGTATATTTCCCTCAGTATATTTGTGTGCCTGAATATAAGCACTTTATCTTGTGTGGGTGTCTTAATCTGCATCTGTCCATGTCTTCAGTTGCCATCCAAATAAGCCCAGAAAATGAGATGAGGGACAGATCCTTCGAGCCTTCTGCACTGATCTCATGCTGCTTTTGGGGCCAAAACGAAGCCTGGAGTGGCAGTGGGTTATTGCATGGACACTAACTGCCTGGAATTCCAAGCACCGATGGTGACCCCCAAGTTAACTGTTCATGCTCTTATTTTCCTTGTCTCTGCTTTCTGTTTAGGATGAAGTTGTGGTTCTGTCTCCTGGAAAGTGCTGCCCAGAATGTGCTCCAAAGCCCTGCTCCGTGTCGGGAAGAGCGTTCCAGGTGACTCGTGACAAACCACACCAAAAGGCAGTTGCTCACAGTTTTTGGCACATCTCTCTTTCCCTGCTCCTTGACATCTGACTTTCTGCCAGCACTGATAGTACAACCATTGCTTTTTTCCTTCCTGGAAAGCCAGGAGGGTTGACAGAAATCAGGACTGGATAAGAATTTGCTGGCCAGCAGAAAGGAATTTTGCCAGATGAGGCACATGAGGCACTTCTTGCTTTCCACAATTTTTGAAGGAGGAAAGCAAAAAGCACCAGTGGTCAGAGTATTTATAGCTTTCATTGTATCATCTGGAATTAATTTAATGCATTATTTAATGAGTGTATGTATGTGGGATTTTCTGTTAAAGATTATTTTTTGCTAATAGCAGCAGTTAAGGCCTCTCCAGCGCCACTAGTTTGCGACTAATGAGAAATCCACACCACAATGTCCTCTGGACCTCACCCCTCTTCTTCCTGTTTGCTGATGATACAGAGATAAGCATTTTTAAAGCAGAGTTTGTTATCTGATACAGACATACAGAAGGAGACATCATAAGCAGGTTACCAGCAGTAATTTGGCTGTTTTCCAAGAGCATTTGACAGTTCTCTCCATGTTCCTTTTTGAACAGCACGGCGAACAGTGGAAAAAAAACACCTGCACTGCGTGTGCATGTCACAGAGGGGAAGTGAGATGTGTCAGGGAGACCTGTGGCCCTGTCACCTGCGAGGAGGTAGTGACAGATCTCCCACCTCCCACCCCTCGGCTGCACCCCCCAGGGTGTGCTCGTGCCCGGGGGCTCCGGCAGGCCCGCTCACCGCCCGCCGCTGTTCCACAGGGGGAGAGCAGAGTGCGGCGTCCCGGGAAGTGCTGCGAGGAGTGTGTGTCCTCCAAGGGCAGCTGCTTGGACGGTGGCACCCTCAGGTACCACGGAGACACGTGGAACAGCAGCCGCTGCCACTTCTGCGCGTGCCAGGACGGGCGGGTCACCTGCCGGGGAGCAGAGTGTGCCAAGGTGGAGTGTGCCAAGGTGAGAAAGGCATCTCTTCTCCCTGGGTGTGTCTGTCAAGTCTTAGGATGGATTTTCCTTCCCCCCCCCCCCCTTTTGCTTTATTCTTGATTTGAGGCACTCAAAACTGACCCTTCTCACAGGGTTTGTTTAGTGCAGCTGCCTTGAAAACGTTTCCCGGGGAAGGAGAGCAAATTTTGGGTTTTCCACGTGGATTTGCTCAGTGGGCTTGCATTGTGAAGCAAAGCAGAGTGAGTCAGGGAGAAACTTCCCTTGGCTTCCCCGCTGTGCTGTGCTGTAGTGGGGAATCAGACACCCAGAGCATTCAGTGCCTTTACCAGGAGCTGAACGTGGGGACAAACATACAGGTCAGAGAGAGTTAAAAGCTGGAGAAATGTTCCTTTTGCCTCTTCATTCTCCATGCTGCAGTGGCCTTCAGTGAGCTATTTGGATATGGAAATCGATGTTCTACTTTTCTCCTTTTTTTCCCCATGCCATTCTTGGTGTGGAAGTGAAGCTGGCAAGGTGTTTTATTCCCAGTGCTGTTTACTCCAAATCTCATATCCCCCCAGCCAGGTTATATTTGCTCTGCAGTGGATGTGCAAAATGCATTAGATAGGGTTGAATGCTTCACCCACACACGGACAGTTAAGGTTTGAATTGCCTTTTTTTTGCAGTGGTCTCTGCAAAATCTGAGAGAATTGGGATTGTTCAGCCTGAGGAAGAGAAGGCTTTGGGGTGACCAAATTATGGCTTTCGAGTACCTCATGGGAGCCCACAAAAAAGATGGAGAGAGACTATTTACAAGGACTTGTAGTGACAGGGCAAAGCAGAATGGCTTCAAACTGACCATAGGTTTAGATTGGATGTTAGGGATAAATCCTTCCCTGTGAGGCCCTGGCACAGGTTGCCCAGAGAAGCTGTGGCTGCCCCATCCCTGGAAGTGCCCAAGGCCAGGCTGGAGCAGCCTGGGATAGTGAGAGGTGTCCCTGCCCATGGCAGGGATGTGGAAGTGAATGATCTTTAGGGTCCCTTCCAACCTAACCCATTGCCTTTGAAACAGCCAAAATGCAGAGTTTGGGACCCAAAGTCGTCCCTGCTGATGATCACCTGACCTCAAACTGCACAGAGGGATTTGGCTGGGTGAGAAGTCGTGGTTGGCATAAAATCTCGTGCACTTGCAGCTGTTTGAGTGAGGCTCCTGCGTGCTCCTGGCTGTAAATTGGATCATTTACACTAATGATGATGGCGTGCTGTCATGGCTCAGTGGGGAAGGGTTAGTTAATATTCATGCTCACATCCTGGGCACTGACAAAAAAAAACCCCATTATTCAGGAAAGCCAGGGATGTTTTCCAGAACAATAGCTGGAGATGTTAACGTGTAGGGTTCAAAACTCCTCAAGCCACGTTCAGTTTACCTCAGTAGTACAAGGTGTGCATTAATTAATTACAAGAAAATGTTTCCTCAGAGAGCAAATGCCATGCTTTCTCCTTCCTCTGCTTTTTCCTTCTGGAGTTGCAGGTCTGTTTTTTAGGCACCTGCCTCAATAAATCAGAGCAGATGTGAAGCCAGGAGCATTTGGATTCATCTCTTCATCAAGGCACCATTAGTTTTCTGGTCACATCATCCTATTGAAAGTGTAATGAGGCCACAGATATGAACTGCAAATCCTGGACAGCTCAACATGAAAGGAGGGTATGGGAGAGATTTAGCTCCAAACCCTTTCAAGCAAACTTGTCCAGCACAGTGTCCGTGGTGATTCTGACCTAATCCTCAAAAAGCCATTTTCAGGAGGTTAGGAGCCAGGAATACATGTTCTCAGCCTGGAGTATGATGGATCTCTGGGCAGCAAAGCCACAAGTTATCTCCCACAACCTCCCCCTTTTCTGAGTGTTGGCAGAGCAGCGTGGTTGCAGCTTTTCTTGTTCCGTGGGTAGTTGCTCTCAGTTTTCCTCTACTGTGTGTTTATGGATGAGGGTGGGGATGTGGGCAGGGATGGGGGTGGGAGAGTTTACAGTTCAGAGTGGTGACATGAGATCCAACCACTGCCAAGGGCGTTCTGGAGCAGTGATTGAAGAGCAGAAATGTGTAGAAGCAGCAGAGGGAGGTTTAGGCTGTGTGTGGTCCTCGATGATGAGGAACCAGACAGTTTCTCCTCTCTTTCCCTCCTCAGGAATGCACTGGAGGTGCCAAAGTGTGACCTGGCTTAGGTGTTCTCCCTTGATGAATCTAATTCCCATACAAAAATCGAGTGTGCCAATGTGGCACAGTGAAAACTGTCCTGGAAAATTGTTCCTGCTGGAACAGCCTCCCGGTTGGCATAAATCAAAAAAAGTTATTTGGTAATCTTGGAAATGGAAGCTGTTTCTTTTGAGCTGTGTCCTGGTTCCCTAGGGACAAAGTTTCCCTCTTTTCTAAATAATGCAGCTTCCACTTGGGCACAAAGAGTTGTGCTGAATTGGGGCACTTTATTCCTTTCTCCTGCTGCTAAATTCTTATCTTCAAACTGAAGTTATTTAAGTGGAATCCATGGAGTTGTGACAAAGAACAGGCTTTTTCCATCTGGGATAAATAGAGCATGTGCTTTGAAATTCTCTTGGGGGAGAAAAAGTAGAACATTGAAAATGAAGGTAAGCTTCTATGCATTGAAATCTTGACAGTGGTCCAGTAAAATCCTAGTGATCCACAGTAAAAGAAGGTGGGGGGGGATCTTTCTCTGCAGGATTTAGGGATGAAGTAATGGCTTTATTGCTGGATTCCATGGCCTTTTCTGAGGTTTGTTCTGCAGCTGCAATATTCACTAAGCACATTTTTCAAGCTATACCTGCAGAGATGAAGTGGGATAGAAAGAAGATAAGGTGAAATTAGATATTGGAGATTGCATTCCAGGGCAAGAGCTGTTCTGCCTCTGCATTCCACAGTGTTTTGGGCGACGTTGGTTCTGTTTGAATTGCTGCAACCTTTCTCTTCCCAGGGTGAAGAATTGATTCACTTCGATGGGAAGTGCTGTCCTGAATGTATCTCCAGTCAGAGTTACTGTGTTTACAAAGAACATACCAAAGCTGTGAGTATCCTGGTACTTTGGAGCACAGAATAGCGAGTTCTGAGCATAAAGGTTTGAAGGGATTCTGTTCCAGTTCTGAGAAGGATGTTATTTGAAAGTATAGCAGAAAAATAATCCATTACTATTGTCTGCAGATTGGTTTTGCAGTTCACAGAAACACTTGTGTGCATCTGCTGCAGAATTCCAGCTTTTCTTGCTCTCCTTTGTGCCCTACAATCAATCATTTCTCTTTAATATTTAATATCGCTACTCATGAGTTTCCTGCACATCTCACGGAGTCAAAGACATTATTTTAATCCCGTAAAGTAGAAGCTACAGAGCTGGGGCAATGTGTGTCTTTCTGCCTCTGTATCCCACTGATTATAATCTTTACCGCCAAAGGAGACCATTATTAATGTTTTCAAGGAACTTTCCTCTAAAGTTAAAGGAAACATTAAAGACCTTGGACTTTTCATTGCTCTGACAGATGAGGGCTTTTAAAAATGCTCGTTGTCTCTTATTCGTCCGTGTCTTCATCCCTGTGGTGTTTCCCCTCCCGAGATTTTCATGCATGGCAAAACCACTGCGTGCCAAGGCTCTCCTTGGCTCTTGATGCCCCTCCCGTGTTTCTCGTGCAGAACGGAGAGATGTGGGAAGAAGGGCGGTGCAGGGAATGCGAATGCCGGGAAGGGGAGGTGACCTGCTTCCAGCGCTCCTGCCCGCCCTGCCCGCCGGGCAGCCTGGCTGTGGAGGTGAAGGGGGACTGCTGCCCACGCTGCCAGCCAGGTACAGACCCAGTACCAACCCCTTCCTTGTCCTGAAATCCCCGTGGCCCTCTCTCCCTCAGTACCCTGCGGGGAATTTTAGCTTGTCCGGTTTTCAGTTGCTAATTAACTGCTTTTAGCTCTTAGAGAGATTTAGGGCTCATCCAAAGGCTCCCACTGACTTCCTCTGGTTTAAACACGGCTTCCTTTTGCCAAAGGAGTTTCTCCTTGGGGTTGGTGTTTTGGAAATGTTTTGTCTTTTTATTTTTTCTTCAGCTGCTCCTTTCTGAATCCTAACATGGAGTTTATGGGCTCCTGATTATTTCTTGGGAGTGGAAGGAAGAAAGAATCTCCTTGCACTGTTATGCCACAAGCTCACCTGAATGGCTGAATGGCTACCAGTTAATAATTGTTTGGAAAGATTAGGATAGCCTTAGCTTGTATGTTAATTTTGCATATAAATTCCTTTTTCTCCAGGATATTGTCATTCCCCTGGATTTACATTTCTCAGTTGGGAGGCTTTAGCTGTGGGTTGCTAGTTTTTTATGTTGTGTAGCTCTTCTTGTTGCATTCATATAACTTTGGCTTTTATCAGAGTGCTCCAGTTAATGTGTTGTCTCAGGAAAATAGCTTCACAGTTTAATTGTGCTGGAGTGCCTGGGCACATTTGCCATCTTCATGTTTTAAAGCTTGTTATTTACTGCTAATGAAAATGCAAAGCACCACAAATTGAAAAGTGAGGAAAACAGGGCTTGGATATTTCAGATGAAATTGTCCTGGGTTTTTGAAAGGGAACAACATCTGCACAGGCTGCTGAGGAGGGGACAGATGATACAGTGTTGTCCTCCTTATCAAGAAGTGCCACTGGCTACTCGTTACTCTTGGAAATCTGGCCATTTCGCTTCCATAATGGTATCATTTTGGAAAACCCAGGCTTTGAAGTCATGGCGTTGGACATACAGAGCCAAGTGAAATTGCAAAACCTTGCCTTTTTTGTGTCCTAAAAGGTAACTGGCAATTTCCTTTACCCAAGCCTGCTGTTTTCCCTCTGTGCTTTTCTGTCTTGCAATGCAGGGGATGAGAAACAAATGTAAAATACAGCCTGCAGCAGTTCAATCTGTGAGCTCAGAACATCAGCCCCTGCCACATCTGCTTCCGTAAAGCCAGCAAAAAATTGATTGCTGCCTCTGAGAGATGTGCAGCAAATACTCCCTCTCTCTGAGAACTTTTGGCTTGGAGCACAGGGGATTTTTTTTTTTCTACTTAGGGCAAAAATTGTGCCATTCTGTACCTCTCCAAGTACCTGTGGTCAGGAAGTACTTCTGTGATGCTCTGACATCAAGGTTTTGACTGGAGGGGCAACGGTGTTCCACCTGTACTCTGTCCCGGCATGGACACACTCTTGACTTCCTGAGGGGTTTGACTGAAGGAAACTCAAATTCAGGTTGTTTCACGCCGTTAATTCCTGATGACTGAGGATTTTTACTGCTGAGAAACCGTGTGAACAACGACTATCCTTTTAATCAATAGCCTAGAAAATCTGAGCCCTTATAATAACTTCTCACCTGTTAAATAGAGCGATAAAATATTCAGCATAACACGTACGTGTTTACGTATAAAAAAATCCCGCTCCAAAACTAACACACCTTGGGCCACCCCACGGAAGCAAGGGATGGATTTAATTTCACTTGGGGTTTGGAACTGCCTTGTTTCGCTCCTTCCTGAGTGCAAACACTGCTGCTGGTTTTTCCCCTGTGCCAGGTGGGTGCCACCCGGACTGCGTGACCTGCTCCCGGGCCCCCGATCACTGCGACGCCTGCCAGGACTCGAGGAAGCGGCTGCAGGGCGGGCGCTGTGTGGAGACCTGTGAGCCAGGCTTCTACCAGCACGGGGAGACCTGCTTAGGTAATCCCTGCAGGGCCCAAGACCCCCTCACACGGCTCCCTTCTCTGTTGCATGCTCTGCTTTTGGCTGTGGGATGCTATGGGTTTATTACAAAGAGGCTGCCGGGCTTTGCTGGGAAAAGCATTGGGGCACATGCTGAGATGTAACCGTGAGACTTCAGCAGGTTTCCAATGGGAGCCCCTGGAGAAGGCAAATTCTCCAACTCTGTTGCCAAAATGAGTCAAAATTATCTCATTTTACCTGAGTGGGAGGGGGTCTTGCCACATCAAGACATCTTTCTTCTCTCTTCCTTCTCTTGGAAGCCTGCAATGAAACCTGCTCAGCCTGTACCAATGGATTTGAGTGCTCCTCGTGCCAGACATCCCTGCTGATGAAGAATGGGCAGTGTGTGCCTTCCTGTGGGAAGGGATACTTCCAGGATCAGCTCCTCTGCACAGGTACCTCAAGCCAAAAAAATGCCGCAGCACTTTGTGATAGCAAAGGAGTGTGTCTGTATTTCTTTGACTTCAGTGCACACCAGCTGCATCTGCTCATGCCAGACCTTTGAGGAGATGGTATTTTGAGGTGTGTAGAAAATTGCTTGGAGGGGTGGGGGTTTGATAGGACTCAGAAAATACTTTTGGGAAAAGTTTGCTGCTTTGTTTTGCCGTTCATTTGTTTCATACTGTGCAATTTTCCTGAAAGTTTGTTGGACTGACTGTTCTCAGGAAGCATATTTGCAAAGTAAATTAGCAATTCTATAAAACACTGAGATGTGTCTAAATCCTTTATGTTAACAATTGGAAAGTCTGAGAGTAAGACTAGGAAGTTAGTTTTCTCTTTGATGGAACTATGGTGGTGCTTTTATGAGCTTCCCCTGCTCCTTTGAAATACTTTTAACTTTTCCCAAACTATAAAGCAGCTGCTTTTTATCATGATAGTTTAATAGTTTTCTCTAAAATTAGTGCTTTTTCCCTGTTAATTTTGGCCTTTTTAGAAGGCTTCTAATTATTTCTGCAGCTCTAATTCAGCAGGGGGGTGGAGCACATGCCTAACTTCTTGAGCCATTGCTTTAATTTCCTTGGTACTAACCCTCCTGCTAAAAGTTAAATACAGGCTTAGGGCTTTTGGCAGGTTTCAGGGGAAAGCACTTTAGATGGTAAATCCAGCTTCCTTTTCTGAAGTGGTTTCCCTTGAAGAGCTGGCCACTTGTTCCAGGGTTTGAAAGTCTGAAAAGCCTCTGTCCTTCAGCAACCACTACAGCCCAGGGCACCATTGTGAATGTACAAATAGAGACCCAGTCCTAAAGAATTTATAGACTAAAGTATCAAATAATCTTCTACTTCATTTAGTTTTATTTTGCCATTTCCTTTCCACCTGCTCCTGGTGTTTTAATTGGCAGTGCCCCTGTGCTGCTGAAGCTGTAGGGAAAGGGTAATGTTTCATTTCATTGCTGCTTTGTAGATTACTGATTGTGCACTCCATCCACATTTGCAGTCACGCATGCTTGCAGCTGAAAGTTGCTGGGAAAATTTGTTCCCCTCTCCTCAAGGGAATTAAACCAATTTGCTTTAGTTCTGCCTGGCTGCATTTTCTGCATAAAGTCAAACCAGTGGAGAAAGTCTTAAATTTGGGATATGCTCCGTAATTCATTACCATTCACTCTTTCCTTGAATCCTCTTTATTTTTACAAATCTCTAAACAGATTGTGGAGATGAGGCTCAGACTGCTCAGAAAGATTTTTCTCATAATGGTTTTAACATCTGCAATCAGCATGTTCCAAAATCACAGAAAAGATGAACTAGACTGTGTTAATTGCTATAGTTCCAGTAAACTCCCTCTTGAGAAATTCGCTCTGGACTTGAAAGAGGCTGACACCAGGTTTCTTACTCCATCCTCTTGTTGGAACATTGATGTCTGCATTGTAGCAAAACACAATGAATTAGCCTTTCCTTTTGTTCATGTTTTATAACATCTTCTCTAATTGAATCTCTTTTGAATTTCTGATTACAGCGGTTTGATCTCTGCCCTGTTTTAATCCTACACCAGGGTTGTTTCCTGCCCCATCCCTCCACCTGCTTCTGCGAAGTGTTGGTTAAAACCATTAAAAGAAAGTAAATTTGAGAATAAAAGGTGTAAGTTCAAGAATGTAAGAGTGGACTTAAAGATCATGGACCAGCTTGTGTCAGAGCAGAAACAGGCTATGGAAACAGTTCAGATCCACCCCCCCCTCCAAAGGCAATGCAAAAGGAAGCAAAAATAAACGATGTCTGCCTGGTAGAACAGAAGGGCTCGAAGGACTTGCACTGTTCAATGCTCTCACTGCATTTTTCTAACTTAATAATTTATGTTTTCAAGATTATTCAAAAGCCCAGGCAAAACTTGAGTGTTTCTGCTTTGATCTCCCAAAATGGGAATGTTTGAGACGTGTAACTTGACACTAACAGACCCGGCTCACTCCTTAGCTTGGATTTTTTGCTCTCTACCTGTTGTTTTTTCCCTGCTGTTCCTGGCTGTGGAGGCTCACCCCGAGGATCCAGCACTGAGCATGGCTAAGCTGAGCTTGCCCAGCTCAGGGTGAGGAGGGCAGGGAGAGGTGGTTGATGGTTCCGTGCGGCTGGACCCATCTGTGCTTTCCCAAAGCTGAGCAGTGACTCCTCAACTGTGCTCTTGCTGGGCATTAGCCATCCTGCTGGCAATGCTTTACATGTTTGCAGAAGAGACAGTTTGGTGGGCTGCAAAACAGCCCATACAAATCCAGACTGGAAATAGCCAGGGAGGGTGGAAACAGTTTCCTGGCGGTGCAGTCACTTCTGTTGATTTATTTTCAAACAGCCACTGAGTTGCTGCAGGCAAAGATGTTTTAGCTGACAGTGGCTCATTGAATGCTTCCATTTTTTCCCCTGCTCTTTCAGAGGAGTTGGTACCTGGCTGTTTGGGTGAGGAGCAGCTGTTAAGCCTGGCAGTGATCCAGTGCTGAAAGAGCCAAATTTCTGCAGGCAGGGCGTGTGTGAGGGTGTGGAATCACAGAATGGGTTGGGTTGGAAGAGACTGTTAAGATCATCTAGTTCCTACCCCTCTGCCGTGAACAGGGACACCTTCCACTACACCAGGTTGCTCCAAGCCCCGTCCAACCTGGCCTTGGACACTTCCAGGGATGGGGCAGCCACAGTTTCTCTGGGCAACCTGTGCCAGGGCCTCCCCACCCTCACAGGGCAGGAATGGGTTGAGGCTGCTCTTCCAACTGCATCCACCTGGATCCTGCCAGAATCACTGCAGCTTCTCAGAAGGTCTGATGACCTCTGGTAGGCCCAGCTAGGAATGCAATTTTAACACAACAGCTGCCTGTCTAGAAGGCTTGAAAGCTGCTGTGGATTTGCAGGGTCTTTGCCAAGGGCCAGCGAGAGCCAGCTGGTAACTGGAGCACTTGGTTTAGTGCAGGCAGCAAACGGTGTGTGGTGGGAGCCAAAGCACCTCTGCCCAACTGACCTGGCTCTCGTCAGAACTGTGGTTTTAATACAGCTGTGTGCAAGGCTGCCTGTTGGAAAACAGAGCCAGGAGGGAAAAAGGTCTCTTGGATAGGAGCAACAGCTCCAGAGAGGACTTGAGAACTTTGCAAACCGCTGGGTATGTTCAGATGTGTCCACATAGTGAGGCGGGTTAACAGCGAGGTGTCCCAACTGTGCAGTGGGAAGTCTGTCATGGAAGGATCCAAGTCCTGGAGTCCACTCTTTCAAGAACATGTTGAAAGGTAGAGTGAGCTCAGGCAGGAGCAAAACACTGAGATCTGGAAGGTAAAGTGAGGACATTTCAGTACTTAGACATTTACAGCATGAACTCACACCCTGCAGTTAACTTTTGAGTGCAGACGTGCCCTGAGAACCATCCAGCCTGGAATGAGATGCAGGATTTTTGTCAATAAGGGAAATGATCATCTGGAGAAGAAAAACATGCACAAGCTTTACCTTGGGATGGGATGCTTGGTATCCCATTGTGTTGGGATTCAACCACAATTAAACGCACATGCATGTTGAGGGGAAGATCCTGTCTGTCACAGGATGCCCAGTGTCCTTATAAGACACTCCTCACACTGGAATATGGACTGGGAGCTCAAGCATGTACCTGCCTTATTGTGAAATAATAAATTGAAGAACATCTTTGGAACATACTTGGGTGTAATCAAGAAAAAAAAAATCTTAATAGCTAAAAGAAGTGTAGTTTGCACAGCTGCTGCAAGCACTGGTAGCACGAGATCTGACAGGAGCCCGTGTCCCAGATTCTATCAACAGAAACCACAATGGGCTGGATTTCCCTCCCAGGTGAACTTTTGCACAGTTTTGAATAAGGTTCAACAGCTGGTTTGGGAGGCAGAATTGCTCTCCACACAGTTATTAGTTTAATTGTAAGGTACCATCATGCTCAAGCTTGCTCTGTTCTGCCTCTGTGCTCCTGTGCCCAGATGCCACAGGGAGGGCTTTTACAGTGCCTGCATTGGAGGAATGGGATATCCTTCAGGAATATCTGAACCATTACTGTGTCCCAGCCGTGATCCACGGCTGGTTGGAAGTGGATTGTTGGGTAATCCTACACTTTTCCTCCCTGCAGCTTGTCACGAGTCCTGTTCCTCGTGCTGGGGGGCTGCTGAGAGCAACTGCCTGTCCTGCAAAGACACATCTCACGTGCTGAAAGCAGGGCTCTGCCTGGCCAGCTGTGGCAAGGGGTTTTACCCAAAGGAGGGAATCTGCACCGGTAAATACCTCTTTGAGAAACGCTCTGCAAAAAAAAAAGGAATCAATATTTCGTTTAACTGTGCAGCAACTGGGATTTTATTCGTGTCTGACAAGCCAGCTGCATCTTGTGCATTAATACAGGACCAGGAAAGCTGCTGTTTGTTTGTGTGATTATTAATTCATTTAAGTTAATCAGATGATGAAAGGTTTAAGGGTTTTTTTCCTCTCTGAACAGCTTGAAAGCCTGAGTTGTTTCTGGGGGCTTGACAAATCCATTTGTCTGCAGAAAGAAAAATGGCCTTTGCCAGCAGGTTTCTGTAAATTTAATTATAATTCAGCATCACAGTAACTAATACCTGCACAGCAGATGCACCTTGGGAGCTGGGAAGGTTTGCTGGGAAAAGGGGAAGAGATGGCCAGAGGGAATTAAAACACCTCAGTCAAACAGATCGTGAAGGGGATTTCTCAAAACCCCAGAGCTGTTCCTGGAAACCTCCAGGATTCAGACCTTTTGTCTTCTACCAAAACCAGGCATTTTGATACCCAAGTGGAGACCCGTAAGCTGGTCTGACTGGTGATAAGAAACGAAAAATGGTTGAGTAAAACACTTGGCCCTTCTAAATATTCAGCAGTGTATGTTGCCTGAGGGAATAAGCACTTGCCTTATGGAGCCAGAGTTCCATAGTGCTGTCGGACAGCAGGTCAGTTCACTGCAGAGCTGACTGCCTGGCAGGGTACAGCCCACAGGGATTGAGAAGAAACATTCTCCTGCTTGACTTTAGCTGCATTTTCCCACTTAAAACTTTGATGTGAAGATAAGAGGGAGGAGGGAGGGATATTACCATTTTTTAAATCAATTTTTCCTCCATCCTTGGCAGCTTGTGGCCACTTCTGTGAAAAGTGCTCCTCAGACCTAGGCAGGTGTGTGGCCTGTGCTGCAGGGAAACTGCTGCATGACGGGAAGTGCCTTTTGGAATGCCCAGATGGATATTTCCCAGGCAACACTGGAAGATGCAGAGGTGAGAGACATATTTGCCTGACCTTTTCTGAAGCCCTCAAAGCACCCTCCACTTGTTGCCTGCTTTTCCCCAGATGTGGGGAGGGAATGGTAAGAGCGTGGAAGTGCGAGTGGGGACAGGGAATTTGATTTTTTTATCTTGTTCTCTTTGGTTCACTTGTGATGGATTGTTTGAAATAACCTCTTTGCCTTGTTAGGCACATTAAGACACACTGGGACACACACTTGAATCACTGTGTGAGAGTTGTTGCTGTTAGTGGTTATTAATACACATGCACTTCTGCTCTCATTAGTTCACTTAGCTGCATATCATTCCAGCTGGGAGTGTTCCACAGCTGGAGGAGGCTGTAGTCAGGAACACCACTCTCAGGGAGAAGAAGTGGGATGTTTCAGTTCTGTGTGCTCTTGTTTCTTTACCAGTTTGTCACGCTTCCTGCTCCATGTGCAAGGGACCTCTGGCTACTCACTGCACCTCCTGTTCCTTCCCTCTGGCATTACACCAGGGCCAGTGCCTGCAGGGCTGTGGAGAGGGATTTTACCAGGATCACAACGTCTGCAAGGGTAAGTTATGCACTTGGAATAAGTTCCCCAGTTTTCTACTTTGAGAAAAAGTGATTTTTCCCACATATTTTCTGCCTTCACACCCTCAGGATTTAGTGATCTGAAGGACTGTTTTTTCTCTTCTCTGTGTATGCTGCTGAAATAAATATACATTGCTTCCAAGTTTTTCTTGAGTTAAGAGGTGGATGAAATTCCACATACAACTGGTATGAAACTCCACAGACACCTGGTAGATTTGCAAAGACTGAGGTCATTGTTGCAGCAATGGAAAGCCTGAGAATTCGGAAGATGAATTTATGCTTCCTGTGAACCCTTCAGACTGCCTTTTTTTTACTGTCCCCCCTAGAGAGATTGTGCTCACCATTGCACTTCCAGAAATTAAAGGAAGATTGGCTGCCTGTGGCACAGTGCTGCACTTTTTCACTTGGTCACCAGCTTTACTCAGGAAAAGAGCTGTTATTTGGGGGTGGGGGGGGAACGATGTCCAAGTGCTTTTCTAAAATCTCTGTTCCGTTGTAGAAAGCAGATGCCCAGGTTGTTGGGCCTTGTCCTTCTCCCTGGGGAAGCTGTCCCTTGTCCTTCTCCCTGGGAAGGCTGTGGCTCTGACAGCTCTGTTCCCCCTGTGCCCAGCTTGCCACCCTTCCTGCCGTTCCTGCTCCGGCGCTGGGGCCACTCACTGCCTGCAGTGCCGGGTGCCCGAGGATGTGCTGCAGCCTCACGTGCCCAGGGAAGGAGCTCTGCATGGCCTCTGCCTCTCCCACTGCCAAGCCCGCTTCCATGTGGATAGCACAGGAGTCTGCAGAGGTGAGCAGGGCTGGGAACAGCTGTTCAAAGCTGTTCAGGGTGAGCTTGTACCACGTTTGATTCCCTACGAGCTGGGAGCTCCTGTGTTTGCCTCGTGACTGCCATCAGTGTTTAAACTCTGGAACTTTCACAGTGCCACATACTAGTACTTTTGAGGGAAAATACACTCTACATGCTATTTGTGATTGAAGGATCCAGGTACTTTTTTTAAAAATCACTGTGTTCAAGCCTACACAGCTCAGCTCAGCTTAGCTTTCTTTTCATTGAAGCCAGGTACGTGATTTTTAGCACTGACTTACTTTGAAGCAGGATCAGTCCTTAAATCCTTTTCAAAAAAGACTGAGCTCTCTCCCTCTTAGCCCTTGGATCAGGTTAAGACATCCCAGAGCAGTCTTTGCTTTTGAGGAAGCTCTTCTGCTACATGCCCTGCAGCACACATGCCATCACTGCTCCTGAAATACCAAGCAGGGAGCATTTCCATGAAGGCCAGAGTTTGGAAAAGAGGGTAACGTGTTGTCCGTTGGGGATTTGTGTGGTTTCCTACCAGTCATAGAGACAGTGACTCTATGGCCCTTAAGTAAAGTAGTAGGAGCAACAATGTAGTAGTCACAAATAACATCAACACTATTGATGGCTGTTTCTTCCTGTTGAAAAAAACCCCACATTTTCCAGAAGTGGACATACTTTAAAATCCATTTATTTTGATTTTATCTCTTCATCTCGGCTCTATGGAAAGAATCTGTACAAGCTCATTTTTTTGCCTTAGGAGATGTTAAAAAGGAAGAAGTGGCATTTTTTTTTTGGTGGAACATTTCTGTCTTTTAGGAGTGAGCTACACAGACCATAAAGTATCCAGTGCTTTGGGCTGGTTCCTGAAGGCATTAGTGTAGAGCCTCCAATCCATGCAGTGGCTGCTCCTTGTCAGGTAGTGGGTTCTCTTGGCTGAGTCCAGGGCATGGTGTAGAAACTGAGTGAGGGAATCCTTAGATGGGTGAACAGGCCTGAGCAGAGCTGACACCTCTGGATTATGTCATGGGACAAGAATCCCAGCACAGCTCTACTGTGTTAGTGATGACATTGGAAGGGGGGGGTGATTTATTGTAGAAAGGGGTGAACGCTCAGGATATCAAACTTTGAGCCCTCACTATAAAATACTCATGCAAAGTTTGTTGGTGCCCCTCTTGGAAAAACCAAACCCACAGCATTATCTGTGCAGGACAGAGGCACGTTCATGTGTAGGGTAAAGTGCTGGTTTCACAGAATAAATAATTTTATTTAATTTCATTTCTTCTCTTCTCTCTAGCCCTGTGTCTTGTCTCCGTAGAGTCCAGAAATCTGTGTCCTCCAGTCACTGCTCTAATAAATAGGAGGGTTTTAATGATTTTATGTATTTATTTAATCAGATTGCTCAGTTCAAGATGGTTTGTTATAGGGTCAGTACCAGAAAAGATGAAGAAGTGCAGTGTTTAACCGCATTCTTCATTCTTGCTGGATCATCTTTTGTAATGAGTATTCGCTTCAGGTGGCCAGTCCACCTCCATGGATGTTTGCTCCAGAATGGCTGATGATAACCATGCAGTGATGCTGGATAGAAAATCCATCCTGGAGTAACTGTGGGGTGATAACAAAAGGTGATTCCAGCATGTGGTAAGTTTGTAGAACCGCAGAGCTCTTCCAGGGAGGACAGCGGTGTCACACGGTGTTGTGATCTCAGCTTTGCATGTCAGTAATGAATTGTGTGGGTGCAAAGAAAGATTAAATGTGCAGCTGGCCTGTGCTTGTTCCTTGTCTTCAAGAACTGTGCTCTACTTTGTATTCCTTCCTCTAAAGGAAAAACACCTTCCTGTCCTTGGGGGGGCACAGCAGTCCGGCCGTATTGTGGGACAGTAACAACCAAAATAAGCCAGAACTAATTTGTGTCTTAATTTGTGTCTTCTCCTTTTCCCTCTCCCTGCAGAGTGCCACTCCTCCTGCGTGGGCTGTGTGGGGGATTCTGCCCAGGACTGCACAGCTTGTGTGGCTCCCCAGGTGCTGCTGGAAGGCAGGTGCCTCCCCGAGTGCCCCGAGGGGCTGTTCAGCCTTGGGGGCCGCTGCTCTGGTGAGTTTGCTGGGTTTCATTTGCACTGCTGCGTTTCATCCCATCCACAGTTTTAGGGCCGTTTCTCAACGCAATTAGAGATGCTCTCAGATTTATATAAAGCTGTTGAAAGTATTTTCAGGGGAGCATAGGATAGTCCAATTTCAGGAAATGGAGTCTCCTCCTAATAGGAGAGAGACGTACACTTGGAAACATAAATTATAATCAGTTTTGCTCCCCTGGACTGTTTCCCTGAAGATGCTTTTTTTTTGATTTCAGGAGGCTTGGACGGTGTTTGTAGCTGATGTGCTCTGGAAAAAAAAAAGTCTTTACTGGACAGCACCAAAAAATAAAATGCTTTTATTAGGCAAAGCCTCGAGTTTAGAGAAAAACCCTTTTCTGAAGTCCATTTACTCTATTTATTCAATTTATTCAGCCGAGGAACAACTCTATAAATAGACTTATTTGTCAGGGCATTGTAAAGATTCATCAGTTCTGAGGTGGTGCACTGCCACCGCAGAGCTGAGTAACTGCTGAGTGCTGTGTTACACAGTTTCAGGCTTATGGAAATATCTTAGAAACAAAATTTCAGTGGCGTCTTTCAAGTCCTGTGCTTTTATTCATAGAGAGCTTTAAAGGTAGTTTTAAAGAATTTTTTTACTGATTCTTAACCATAGTAATTTTATCTCCCTCAGATCTGTAGCATGTAGATGTGGCATCTGTCTTTAAGGAGGAAGGATACAAAAGCAGTCTGTGAGATATTTTTGGTCACTCTTAGCCACTTTCTGTGCCACCTTTTTGTTGAGCTTTTTGCAGACAGAATGCGTGGAAGGGCATTGTGGAGAAATCGTTCCTAGGGTTTCCTCTCATGCATATCGAAACTCTTGCCACAGTCCCAAGAGAAGTTTAATTTATCTCCCCTGTGCATCCCACTCTTTTTCTCATGTGCTGGAGAGAGGAATAACAGGGTCAATCTCTCTCTATTTTGTATTGTGTCTGGATCTATACCTTGATTAACGCAGGGAACGAATCACATTTATTAAATTGACAACTCATTCCTCATCATGTTTGTTTAAAATGAGGATGTAAGAGCCTTCCAAACCACCACCCTGCAGTCCCTGATGATACTAGAATATTTTAAGTCCATGTTTTATAGGAGTAAATGATTGTAGGAGCTGGTGTTTTGGGGAGAGGAGGGGAGTAGGGGGACAACACCAAGAGCATAACAAGTGTTGATTTTCTTGTGCAGCCTGTCACCCCTCCTGCAAGACGTGCCATGGCCCTTCTGATGGGGAGTGTTTAACCTGCCATCCCTATGCCACTCTGGCTCGTGGGAAGTGCAGGACCAGCTGCAAGGAAGAGCAGTTCCTCAACCTGGTGGGATACTGTGTGGGTGAGTAAGAGGAGCTGGCTTTGGAAGACCTGTGTGGGCCATTAACCTGCTACTTCACAGCCAGCACTGCTTGGGTCCTGAAAAGGGAGTTCAGGAAACATTTGTGATCCAGAGAAGCTGTTCATGTGGCACGTTTTTTTCCATTGCTGTGTGCATTTTTGGGAGGTAATAGGATTTCTGTGTAGGGGTTGTACAGTGTGGGTGCTCAGTGCCTGCACTTAAGCCCATCATCTGAAACCACTGATTGCATTTATCTCTTTAAAAAGAAAAATCACTTTTAATCCATCACACAGACATGTATAAACATATCCTGGGAACTGCTCCAACAGTTCCTGAGCTTTATCAAGCTGTTTTTCTGCTTTTTCAAAAAAAGCTGTGGTGTGTGAGGCTTAATCTAGGCTTAACAGTTCCAAATGAGATAAGGAGTCCTAAGAAAAGGGAAAAATGCATTAGAAGTAATAAATATATCCATTGAGAGGCTATTGTTCCCAGTTTAATATGATTCCCCTTCACAGAGACCTCTCTTTGTTTATGTCTTGAGTGGGTTTTTTTATGAAAGAATTATTTCTTTGCTCTCCACAGATTAATTCTGTGAACCATTTCTTCATCTTCCTTTTAAATGACGATGATTGTTCTGCCTGCAGAGACAAGAGGGGAGAGAAAGTGTGTGAGAAGTAGGAAAACACCCTAAAAGCATTGTACAGCTCTTTAGGAAATCAAGTTGGGGAATCAAGATGTTGGCTACAGTCAAGTAATTACAATCTGGAAATAATTCAGCATTTCAGTGTCAAGGGATGTCACTCTTTGGAGACTTGTCTTCTCAAAGTAGAAACATGCTTTCAAGGCTTGGTTCACAGTGCCTGGCATCACTGAGTGTCAGTATTCAGTGGCTTGGATCTGCGTCCTCCAAACAGGAGAGAAGGCTTAGTTTATGTCTGGTGTTTAAGCAAAGGATGTGTGTGCTACCAGTCGTGCTGCAGATAAAGAGCTCCACATCCAGGTTGTTAAGTTTCACTCATTCTTCTCATTCAGCACTGATTGAAATGCTGAATTTGCCCTTGCAAGTTATTAATTACCAGTTAAAGAGCAGCTGTCCCATAAAAGAGAACATTAAAAGCCCTGACACTCTCATAAGATATGATTTGCGTCGGGATCTAACAAAGCTTTTTCCTTTGCTTCCCAAAGCAATATATTTTTACAATTATCTTCCCATTTATCTTTAATTCCTGACCCTCTAGGAAGAATTGTGTTACAACTTATAGGGCCTGCTGTGCATTATAGCCACCTGCCATATTTTATGGACCCGGAGGGGAATATCTTTCACACAGGCTGGAGAAAACCTACTGTCACCTGAAACCATTGCCTGGGAATTAATGGTGTTATTGTACATGTTACCTGAATGAGGATTGGAACATTTGCCTTGTTAATAGAAAAGAAAAAAAAAAATCTTGTTTTCAGCAGTTGATCAAATAAGCGTTTCAGGTGTAAGCAGAAGAAAGACATCATGTCCTCAAGCTCCGAGAGATCAGTGAGTTTCTAAGCTCTGTTTTGGGCACGAGGAGTTTTTGCCAGTCTTCTCTGAGAGTGCTCAATTGATTTAATTTTATTTTATAGCTAAAGTGTACGTGCAGGAATGTGTTTGAGGCTTTAGCCAACTCCTGTTGAGCCTCAGAGCTTCCGTAGGTTTTGTTTTCCCAATTTGAAAACATTCTCATTTTCCTCTCCCTCTTATCCAAGTCAGCTTGAGCTCCAGGAAATATTGCAGTCACCAGGCTGAAAAATAGCACCACTGCTAAAAGTGTTGTCCTGCTCCTAAACCCCTGTCCTTGCATTTTTTTTAAATAAATCAGAGACCTTTATTTTTAATAAATCAGAGACCCTCTTAATCTTGAAGCTTCCCCGTTTATCTTTTCCTGATTGCATGGAAGGGCAATTAGAAGAATCCAGAGGGACTGGTGTGAAAGAAAGCTCCAAACATCCACTGATGCAGTATCCCCCAAGGTCCTCTCTCAACTTCCAGCTGCATCTTCCTTGCAAGGAAACTCCCAGTCCCCATGTTCCACAGACTTTGCTTTCTCGGGCTGTGTTGCAGCTGGGAAGATGTTCAAAGCTAAACCAGAACAGTTCACCCAGGAGCAGGCCTGCTGCCTTGCTCTTAAAGTTCCAGAAGGGACACTCTGACAACAAGAAATATATTCAGTTCCTTGTAAAATTAATGAGCTTTGGCTGTCCTTTTAGAGAGACACTGATATCATCACCGAGAGCTGGAGTTCGGCTGAGCAGAGCGAGAGGGGAACTGGGGGCTCAGCTCCACTCAGCCACTGGGGCAGCCTCCTCCAGAAGTTAGCAGCTGAGCTGCCCGAGCAGGGAAAGGGAAGTTCATTCCCCTGCTTTGATCTGGGCCCATTCGTGCCAGGCACCATCCAGCTGGCTTTCCCACCTCACGCTGCCTGGAGCAGCTCCCACCCTTTTGTGGGATGCGGGCGAGTCCCTGCAAACGCGGTTGCACTTCACCAGGAATTCTCCTTGCTGGTTTGGGGGACAGGTTCTTGTTCAGGTCTTTCAAAAGAGAGGCAAGAAAACCCCTTCCAACAGCCAAATCAAGCCAAAAATCCTGGTCAGTGCTGGGTATCCTTCTGAACCAGCCCTACTGATTTTCTGTCTGGATTTACTGTGAGGTACCACTGAATGGTATTTTCAGTCCTGACTTTAAGTTGTGCTCTGCTGAAAACCTCCGACCTTCCTTCAGAGCACAGCACAAAACTTGCATCAGGAAATACTTTCCTCAAGAGCCCCTGAGAAGGGAGATGTGTTCAAACAATACAGGTGGTTGATTGCTTAGCAAGTGGTGGAACTGAAAGGGAGAAATGCCTCTGGTTTCCTTTATGAGCATTCACAAACACTTCAGAGGTGATTTTGTCTCCCCAGCCAGCCTTCTGTGTCTTGGAACAACCTGTAATAGATACTTTCCATGTAGAAAGGGCACTGTTTTCTTGGTTTATTTGCTAGGAGAAAGCTAAAGAGGGCATGAAAGGCAAGTAACTCTGGAAATCTGTGTAAGTAATTCCATTTTACTTAACAGCGAAAATTGCTTTATAGGAAGGTAGGGAAGGTGGTTGAGGTTATTTTATCATAGAGGTGAATTGACAAGGAGGAAATCAGAGCCAGCTGAAAGGGAAGCAGGAAAACATTTTGTTTGGACAGTGGGAGGCAGTCTGAGAAACACGAGGAGGGAGGCACTGGGACTAGGAGCTGCCCTGAAGAATCCACTTGGGATACTGGAAGGAGCCTAAGGGAATGAACTAACTGTGTTACACTGACCTGCAACCAAGGGGGGATGTGAAGCCTCCAAAAAGCCAAATCCCACAGGCAGTAATGTGCCTGCTGGCTGAGCTGGAGGGAGGGTTATTGGGGAGAAGGCTGAAGCAGGAAACAAATAGAGCTGTGTGGTGTTACTGAGAAGCACAGAGAAAACACCCCCCTTCTGTTAGTCCTGGCTTCAAAGGGAGCCTGCTGTGAAAAATTGAAATCATCTTTTCCAAAACAAAGCACTTCAGTTCTTCCCTCGCTCTCCCACTCGTTCCCCAATGTCCCTCAAATTCACCATGAGCGTCAGCTCTGGGTTTTCAGCTGGTGCTGTGTGTTCTTTGATCTCCAGGCTTGCAAAGGAACAAGAGAAGTGATGGGGCTGATTCATCCTAAAACAGTAACTGAGAAAACTCTGCGTACACAGGAGCAAAAATAGAGGCTCTGAAGAGAAACCTCTGCTGCAGCAGCACATAGTTTTGTAGATACTTACATTTTAAATGTTAGTTCGGGAGAGTGTAGTTATTTACAGCAGGTTGTTTGGACACACTAAATTTTCTCTGTCTTGTTTTTGTGCTGTGTTTATGGAACCTTTTGCCCACAGGCTGGGGTTAGACTCCAGTCACTGTTGCCTTCCTGCAGGTATGGATGCAGAATTCCTCCAGGCTCCAATGTGAGCCTGTCTTCAGCTTGTAAAATTAGATTGCCTGGCAATCTGTAGTACTGCTGTCACAAGAGACAAAAGACAGAAAGTTGAACCTTCAGCAGAGACCTGACAAGAGGCCAGGTACTCAAATCAAGCCTCATTATTACATTTCTTTCAAGACAGTCGTCATTTCCTTTATAATTTTCTGAATTACCATAATGAGGATTAATTTGGCTTCCAGGTTGTCTTACACTGCACCTTTGTGCACACAAAAGGCTTGTTGTCAAACCTTTGGAAGCACCTGAGTTCAGGCAGAGGTCAGGAGACACGAGTGTGGTGCTGCTGGGGAAAAATGGGAAAAGGAAAAGGTTTTGAGGCACTGTGATACCGCTCTTGGCTTGGCTTTGAGGGCTGCAGTGGCCTCCTCAGGGTATGGATGTCTTGTTTGTGTGGGAAAATCTGAACAGCAGGAACAACAGGAGAAGGTCTTACAGCTGTACAGGTTGTGCTCTTTGTTTTTTCCACAGTGGGAGCAGAGGGAGGTGAATGCTGATGGCTTCTAGTGGAATTAAAGATAAACTTGTAGACAGAGGCACCTAAAAATCAGTGAAAGGTTTTGGGAAGTGAAAACCTTTGAGTTGGCTTTGTGCAAAGCTTTCCCAAGCTCGCTTAAGGATGGGGAAGAGGATGCTCTAACGAGGCAGGAGAGAGGCAGAGGCAAAGTGAAAATGTGATGCTCAGGAAGAACACAAGATGGGGATGAGACAAGAGGAAAGGAATCCTCCTTGTCTGCAGGGATTTCTGGTCCCCTCTCTCTTGCAGCCATCCGGAATTGCAGTGGTTGGCACCTGATGGCAGCCCCTGGGCACCAGAGAAGCAGGGAGGGGCTCTGGAAGTTATATCCTTAATGCCTCCCTTGAATTCCCTCCGTGCTCACTGCCTGTGTTATTCCCTGCTCCCTTTAGACTGCCACCCTCTGTGCCAGCAGTGCGTGGCCGACCTGTGGGACACGGGCAGCGTCTGCCTGAAGTGCCAGAGCTCCCGTCACTTGCTCCTGGGGGATCGCTGCGTTCCCGACTGTCCAGCGGGACACTACACCCAGGGCGGTGCCTGCAAACGTGAGTAGCTCCTCCAGGGGCCTGGGGTGGCTACGAAGAGCCACCTGGGAGATGTCTCACCAAATAACTCCTGTTTAGTAGAGGAGCTTTGCCCAGCTGGCAGGACACTGCACTGGGAGCAGAGCTCCCACTGGTAGGAATTTCTCGGGGGTGTTTTGCAACCTGAGATGGAACATCATCCGAGGTCTCTCACTGGAGATTGTCTTGCTCCAGTAATGGCCCAAAAGGTGATTGTTTGTAGCAGCTTCTGAAACAAAAAGCCAATTTAATTCGGCTGCATGGGGGAAGCTGCACTGATGGCACATTTTCTTTTATAACCTGTTCCGTGCATCTCCTCCGCTTTTTGTTGTTGATGTGGTTTCATGTTCCAGTCATTGTCTGAGCTGCTTTACATTCCTTGGGACTCTTAGGAGGAAATAGGTTGCTTTTCTTGTTCTGTGGCTGACAGAGACCGGGTAAAGCCCAAAGCTGAGCACAGGGCATTGCAATTTCAGAGAAAGTAATCAAGACAAGAAATTCAGGACATTAAGATTTAAGATATAGATGCTTCCTTTGCAGGAAGTGGCATTTCCTCATCCAGTCTAACAACTGATGGGTAATATTTCAAAGCTTCTCTCCAGCATTCAGGAGCTACGTGTTTATTTACCTGGTTTTGACAAATGAGGTCTCAGAGCTGCATGAAATATCCTCCATGTCACTTGATTGGAAAGGCCCCTGGGAGACAGATGTTGCCTTCCTGGAAATTTAGGCCTCAGGATAACATTTCTTCCCTTTGGTTTAAAGGCTTTGTTTAAAAGGAGTTTTGCATTATTCAGAGTATGTCAGAGCTCATATGGTGTTTTGTGCTGGCTTTAAAGATCCCCAGCACAGCGCAGGGCAGTCGCTTCTCTAATTCCTTTGCCCACTCTCACTCATGATTAATTTGACCTGATAGGTGTAATGATGGCATCAATCTTTAGGTAAAGGTCTGTCAAGAAATAAAACAGCCTAATAATTTTGTATTTACCCTCTCTGGAGAAATTAATAGGGTACACTGGCATTGTCCACTGTGCTATTTTAAATCTCTTCAGTGAGGGTAAGAAGCACAAGAGGTGAGCCTGCTTTTCCTTGAACACAAACCCTTGTTTTTGCTGTCCCTGCAGGGTGTCACCCCTCCTGTAAAACCTGCACTGCAGAGGGTCCTTTTGCCTGTTCTTCCTGCAACTCCAGCCTGGTCCTGTCCCACACGGGCACGTGTGCGCCGCGCTGTTCCCCGGGATACTTCAGGGATGACAGGCACACCTGCACACGTGAGTGCCTCTCCCCAACCATCTCTCCTTCCTCCTTTCCCGACATGTCTTTTCTTGTTCCTTTGCTTACCATTCCTGTTGCCTGGAAAAGCAAGATTTCAAGTGCCTAAAACCCCGATGTGAGTTGACAGAGGTGATCAACTGCCTCGGGAGCAGGGCCTGCGGCAGGGCTGAAATTTGGAAACAGTAGCAGTTTTGTTATTGACCCCAAAGACAACAGGGTTTGGGTCCCACGGTGAAAATCTGCGGGAGAGTTTGTGTAGGATGGATTCTGGGCTTTGTGGAAGCTTGACAAGTTGAGACCAGTTTTAATCAATCCTTACAAAGGCAAACCCCTTCCCCACTGCACTACCTGCCAGTACATGCCGTGGGAGCTGTATTGCAGCATTTATGTCCATTTTTCCACATGTGAAACCTCAGTAGAAACAGCCCTGACAGAGCTGAGCTGGGATATTGTTACCTCCTAATGATCTGCTGGAATTGATCTGGTTTAAGTCCCGTTATGCTTTATCCTACTTCTGCCATCCCTTGTGAATCTCTTGGGGCTCCTCTTTTCCTTTATTATTCTATATTCTCTCTGGCCCTGGGTTATTCCTCTATGATCACTGGCCTTGATGTTCCAAAATGCAAAATGATGTGGCCCAGAGACATAAAAAATAGGAAAAAACCTGCTTGATTTGTCCCACTATAATACACACGCCTAAAAACGAGTGAACACTTAAGGGGTTTGGTTGCTGTGAACGTGAGCACTCAGATTGGTGAAGTCCTGCATTACCCTGATTTAAATTCTCCTGATTCATGATAAAATAACTCTGTTGCAGTGAGCACAGGTATCAGTGTCATCCTATCCAGACCCAATTTTTACACTGATGAGGTCCTGTAGGAGGAAAACCATGTGGTTGCCAGCTTTACCTGCCTTTTGTTGAAATAGATGGTTCTCCTGGAACTGTTATTTCCAAATGATCAGCAGGTATGGAGACACCTTACATAAGTTCAAGAAAATAGCTGGAAGACTTTGTACCATTCTTCTGTTGATGGGAAAAAAAAAAAGGCTACTCAATAATAATGAAAAAAGGAAAGCAATAAAAAATAGGAATTAAAAAAAGGCTTCTCATTGTCCTGGCTAGTTTCCTACAAGCTCTACGAAATATTCACTGTTTTCTCCTGTGATGTGGATACTCTGTGTTGCTGACTGCACCAGAATATCTCCCTTCCTAATTAACATGCCCCTTTCTATTGAAACTTTCCTATTGATAGCTCCTGCCTCAGGACATCAAGGTACCCGTGGAATGTTCCTGAGGCCTGCACCCTTCCTGAATCTGGTTCAGGGGCTAAAATGCAAATAGATTTTTTTTTGCAAGCAAATTCAGCTTCTCTAATCTCCTTATTGCAAATGGCTTTTTAAGAAGTGTTTGTAATCCTTGGAGCAGGAGGCTCAAAGCCAAGTGTGTTGGCGCCTCGGATTTTTGTCATTCCAAGTGTCACTTGTGCCTTTTCAAGTGCTGCTGATAAGCCATGGAGATATAAACTGTCCCAGGCTGCTGGGAAACTGCCACTTGGAGGGAATGAGAATTGTTTAATCGGAGGTTGGCTGTTAGGCTGAGAAAATTGGGTCTCTCTTCAACGTTTATTTTAGTCTCATTGCACTTTTGAGGAACTCGGGGTTGGAATGAAGTTCAGGGAGATGCTGAGTGCACGTTTGGACTCTGGGAGATATTTTTAAACTCAACAGCATCCTGGCCCAGGAACAGCACAAAGCTTAACGAGTCCTTCATGGGCTTAAAAATGCAGATACTGAGTCGTGCTGATAAAACAAGCAGGCAGGATTGCTTTCGGATGCGTTTTTGGCTTACTGTTCTGGCATGCCTCCCTGGGTAACCTGATTTCTACGGATTTAGACCTCCTGTAGAATGTTTTACAGTGTTCTTTGTAGCACTTGGAAATAGTGATTTTTTTTCATGTATTCTTAAGTGAGGCGGAATCAGACTGGCACCAGAGCACCTAAAAACAGCTACTAGATTCTTCAGGCACACGTTTTGCTGGAGGTCATTTGCACCTCGGCAAAACACAGACCTTCTGTGACATTTTTGAGATGAGCTAAAACAATTAACTCTTTTGAAGAACACTGGGTCTTTGTTTCAATGAGAGCAATGAAGGTATTTTCACATTTACTTTGGTATTTGGAGGTTTTTTGGTTATAAAACTGTGTCTTGAATTAGCGTGTCAGTATTTAGCACCTAAACTGTTAGTACAGCCTCCTGAGAAGTTTGGTTCCTGGACATCAAAGAGGTGAGTTGAAATATTCTGAACCTCTGGACTTTGATCCTAGATTAAGTAAATCCCTGAATTAATTTTTTTCCTGGCGTCTTTGTTGCTCCCTGCAGCTCCAGAATTTCACGCTGTGTGCAGATAAAAAGGTAGAAATGTTAAGAGAAACTAAACGGGCCTTTCGTCCCACCAAAGTTTGCTGCCTGCATTTGCAGCAGTCTGCCATCCTCTCCAAATTTTTGTGTTTCTGGGTAAAGAATCGTATGAAACACAGGTTGATTAAAAGAAGTAAGAAAAACAGAGAAAGGGAAAGCTCTTATTTGGGGATTTGGATTCAGGATCAATATTTTACCTTCACCTGTCCAGAGGAGAGTAAGCATTAGTCTAAGAAGACATACCAGTCTTTTCCAAATAGAAGGAGGCTCTTTACATTTTGGAGGCCGTGAAAAGGAATATAACAAGCCAAAACTCCAAAATCTCCATATGTGTCTGTCAGAGAGGACAAGAGGAGTAGCAAGGCTGTAGGATAATGCCATTTTTACTTGTGCAGTTGGCTGGTGCATCAGGAATTTCACTGATTTTCTTGTCTTTCCACAGCCTGCAGCAGCCAGTGCTGGAGCTGTGACTCGGCTGCCAGCTGCACTTCATGCAGAGATCCTGCCAAAGTCCTGCTGTTTGGAGAGTGCCAGTATGAGAGCTGTGCTCAGCAGTATTACCTGGATTTTTCCAACAAGACTTGCAGAGGTGAAAAACGCGTTGCTGCTTTCAAGAAAAAAAAATAAACAAAATTAAAAATAAGTAATTAAAGTGCCTTGGCTAAGAATCCGTTGCGTGGCAGGTGGCCTGCTTTAAAAAGGGGGAAATTGTTCAGTGACAGGTTGCTTGCGAGGTTTTTGCAGTATTTTTCTCTCTTTTTGGGCAGCCTGCTGTCACATACTTGAGCCTTTCAGTGGAACAAGATTATTGCAAATCGCTCTCCTGTAAGTGATTCGGTAACTGAGCCAGCAAAGTTTGCAGGGGTCAGGTCCAGCAATTCATTTAGTCACGGGTCAGCTGAGTCACGAGTGAGCTTGCCAGGAGAAGGCTCTTTTAGGGTGTCTGTCAGGTCTCCTGTACTTACCTGCCTCTCTCTCCATCCTATTAAATCCTGCATCACTGGATGGCTGCAGGAACAGCGGTTTGGAGTGGTTTTAAAGACACGTGGCTTGAAAGATTTGCAGAACTCTCCAGCAGAGTGTTCCCTGATGGAATTAAGTGAGGAAAAGGTGGTGGCAGCCTGAGGAGTCCCTGGGCACGTGTGCGTGGCTGGGATTCTGCTGAAGACTGGAGCAGGGATAGTACAAGGGCATGGGAAGGCAGGTCTGATCCCAGCTGGATCCAGTGTATTCCTGGCCAGTGGACTTTCCAGAGGGACATTCAGGCTGTGAGGGCCAGCAATATCATTTTCTTTTGGTCAGGGTGCTTTGAAAGCATGAGCAGGATGATGCAGGATGAATAATTGCTAACGAGCCACAAACTCCACGTTGGCAGACAAGGAGCACTGCTGCTCCAGGGATAAATTCACTCAGCACAAATCATGCTTTCTCCTTTTTTTGAGTATTTTAACAGGTTTTACTGTGTTCTTTGCTCCAGGGGCTTATATTCCCGCAGTGCAAAGCCCTTGTGCGGGGTGGGCACCCCAGGAAGGGCCGCCCTGAAGTGACTTTTGTTTTCTTGCAGAGTGTGACTGGAGCTGTAACGCCTGTAAAGGTCCCCAGAGGACCGACTGCCTGCAGTGCATGGAGGGCCACGTCCTCCACGAAGGAGCTTGTGTGGAACAGTGCCCTGCAGCTTTCTACCGGGAATCAGACACGTGCCAGAGTGAGTTCTTCTGGAGTCTGACATGCTCCCCTCCTTGTCTCCAAGGTGGTATCGAGCTGAACTCTTTGCCTGTGACTTTTTAGGGTGTGACCAACCCTGCCTTCAGTGTCACCGAGCAGCAGACGAGTGCAGCCTCTGCCAAGCCCCATTCTTCCTCTTGGACACTCGTTGTGTTCCCAAGTGTGGGGAGAGATATTATGCAGACCACGCAAAGCAGAAGTGCACAGGTAAGCACAATGGTGGCAGTGGTCAAATGAGGCAGCTCTTAACTCTTTGCCCCTTGCTTTGACTATTTCTGTCAGGTGGGTAAGACACAAATAGCAGTGTTTTTGTTCTGTGCACCAGTGGCTGCAAGGGTTTTGCAGTGTCTCAGTGGGGTTGTGCTTTCCATCCGCTTCAGCTTGTCCTCCTGGGTGCCTGGAGTGTGACAGTGACAGCCTGTGCCACCTCTGCGACAGCACCACGTTTCTGAAGAATCACATTTGTGTTTCTGCCTGTGGCCAGGGTTTCTATGGCAATACACGGACCAGAGAGTGTGAAGAAGGTGAGTGTCTCTCATGACAAAGTGACTGAGCCGGCAGGTTTCCAGCAGATTTTAAGGCCAGAAGAAATGTTCATTCAGTCACGTTTTCGGAATTCACTTTTGTGCATTTCCCTGTTGGAAGTCAGCAGCTGTTTTTCTCCAGTTTTTTGGTTTCGTAAGATGTGCATGTATGTGGTTTTCTAAGTGATGTTGCCTGGCTGAGTGTGGAGGCACATCTTTCCAGCAGCATCATTTATCATCTGTGTAAAACAAACGACAAAATATCTTGGGGGAAATCCCTTCCTAAACCAACTTCAGTTGTAACTTATCCTTCCTTTATTCTAAATGAAGATTTACAAGTCTATCTTGCAGGGCAAGCCAGAGTATGTTGTTCTGTGATGGGGAAATCAAGATGGGAAGTGATTTGCCAAAGTCATGGTCGGGTTTGGGGTGGATTGCAGTTTTTGAAGGTAGTGTTTCTCCACCTGGGTCAGGAGTGAACAGGGCATCGTAAGGGTCTGCTCTGTTCCCCCAGGAATGGTGGTGACAGGCACGATGCCAACACTGCCCGTGGTAATCCCTTCAGTAATACCTCTCCCTTGTTTCATTGCAGCCAGGGAACATCCCTGGAGATCCCGTGTGAGCGGCACCCTCACCGTCGGCATTGGCGGGGTGACAGCCCTGGACCTGTCGCTGCTGGGTGTGTGTGATCCAGGCGGTGGCACGGGCCAGCTCCTGTTCCACCTGGACAGCATTCCCTCCAACGGCAGGCTGCTGGTGGTGGTGGCTGGGCAGGAGGTGCTGCTGAGCCAAGGAGACCACTTCAACTGCAGGGATGTGCAGGAGAGGAGGGTCCGCTTTGTGCACAGCAAAGACAGACCCAGGTGAGACTTTTTGCTCGGCTTTTGCCTTAAAAAAAGGGCATGTGTCTTTAGAACAGGCATTTCCTCCTTCCTTGGAAGCACACCTCTCCCTGCTGTTAATTCAACTACCAATTTACTTATGCTCTGTCATGCTATAACTGAGGGTTAATCCTGGCAATCCTGGAGCTTCTGTTCTGAGGCCAGAAAAGTGACTTTTTTCTTTTGCAGCAAAGAGCTGACATTTAGAGTTGACACTTTATCTTGGAGGTGCCATCCGATGTGGATAACATTAGTTAAAGGGAAATGAGGGTGTATTATTACAGAGCTAAAGGTATTTTATTACATGTTGTGACTGCTGTGAATCCTCAGGAAAAAAATACTGTAAAAACAGAATTGAAAAAACTTGAGTTAAAGCTTGTGTCACCGAGCCAGTCATTTTTACTGAATATATAATATGTTTATCATCATTGAGTCCTGCAAAAGCACTTCATTAATTTATATTATCCTGTATTTTGACTTGTTGGGGACTTCTTTAGGAAAGGAAAGTTTTCCTTGAAGGTCAGCGATCAACAATCCTTCTCCCTCCCTGAGGTGATCAACATTCAAGCATTTTCAACAGAGGTAACGTAACCAAGCTTGGAAACAACCCTGAATTTTGTACCATTTTTAGCCCTGGTTTCTTGCAGGGATAACAAGGGAGCTGGGCAGAACTCGAGCTGGAGTTCAGGTCAGGCAAATCAGACTCAGCTCTCCCTTAGGAGAGGCAGCCAAGAGCCACATGGAAGAAGGGGACTTGGGGAAGTGACTGAAGAAGTTGGCCTGTGTCATTTTGCTTGTGCAGGGAGTTGCAGCTGTGCAATCGTAGGGAAATTATCAGGGAGGGCTAAGGGGTCCCTGCTGCTCCAATTATCCTTTGGATCTGCGGATGCTCTGCTTCAGCCTCTTACTGCAGGGCAATTGAGCCATGATTGATCCCGATGGCAGGGCTGCTTTGACACTCAGGCTTAATGCTCTGTTCTAGGACAGTTGGGAATTAAATCAGCATGAGCTGTTTAAAGTGTGTCTCTTAAACTGCTCCCCACTTCTGGGCAAGGTGATGGTACTGCCAAGTGCCCCTGTCTTTTATTATGGTTATTCAAAGTCCGTGGAACAATATTGTGGAGGGGCCTCACCCCAGAGGTGGTACAGGCATCTTAACTGGGGCCAGGTTTCCAAGGAGGCTTTGCAGCTTTGCACTGAGCTTTTTCCAGAGTGGAGAGCTCTAGCAGAAGTTGTGGCTACTTGGCATATTCTTACAAATAAAGAGACTTTAAAGTGCATCCTCAGAGAGGCATTAAATGGCTTGATAAGAACTCTTTTAGTGCCAACTCCCTCCTGCCTACAAGCCTGGCTCAGCCTCCATCCCTACCATGAGTAATTTATATTCCATATTAGTCATTCCCATAACTTCTGGAAATTAGAAGTGTTCTAGTTTGTCCTTTAGTGTAAGACAAAGTGTGGATTTGGATCCTGCCGGGTGTATATTGATTCTGGCTGGCACTGAGATCTTTGCTCAGTCTAATTCCTGTTTACCCCAGTAGGACGTTCACCTAAGTAAGAGCTGCAGTGGCTGCCCCAGAATACATAAGTGAGCTTTAATGGTAGGAATTTTGCCTGTTGATCCCTAATAACCCTCAGAAGTCGTGCACAGGTGATGTGGCAGCAGGAATGTTCCCAGGGCTTTGACTTTGTCCCTGTGGGATCTCTTCCCTCCCGAGGCAGCACGTTCCCAATGGCAAAGGATGTTTCTTGGGATCAATAGACACTGCAGATTTAAACTTTCTTGACAACTAAAAAATAAAGAAGTAATTTAAACCAGCAGAAATGTGGGATCTTTGGTGTAGGTTGAATAAGGCTATGGGAAATCGTAAAAATTAAATAACTGCTGGTGCTGATGACACCCATTTTGCTGTCATCCCAAAGGGTAACAAAGATCAGCTGGAGTCAGATGCTTTCTGTATAAATATCCTAAGTTTTCTCCTTTCCTAAGCTTGCTGTGGCATGAGAATCTTCTTTTAATGTGACTAATTCAGCCTAAATGCTAAATATTCTTAGATCTGACCATAGGGGAGAAAGGTGTGGAGAGTGATTTTCTACTTCTTAGAAACAGGAGATTTCTAGGGATGAAGCGAGCTGGTTTCCTTAACCCCAAACTTTTCATTCCATACTTTAATCATGATCCAATCCCCAAGGTTTAGCAGCCACCTCAGAGCCCCTTTTGCGTTTCAGGCCCCATCTGTGATCAGAAATGAGCCCCTGCTTGTCGGCAGAGGGGAAAGCGGGACGATAACAGAGCAGTTGCTTGGTGTGAGGGACAGTGACAATCCTCAGGACGTCGTGCTGATGGTTGTGGAGCCTCCACGCCACGGGCAGCTGCTCAGGGCTCCCGGGGACTCGGCATCTTCCGTCCACACGTTCCACCCGGATGACCTCGCGGGGGGCCGGCTGCGTTACGCCCACGATGGCTCTGCCACCTGGGACGATGCTGTTCTCCTGCAGGTGAACGATGGGTTCCACTTCCAGAACATCCTGTTCCACGTCAGGATTGCTCCAGAGGTATGTGCTGTGACAGGAACCCCGGCAGGCAAATTAAAAGTCTTAAACCGCTCCTGCGTCCAGCCCCGACATCCACACTTCAAGTACCTTGAATTAATATGGGATAAAGGTGTGGAAAAAAAAGAGCCACAGGAATAATTTGAAGGCTAGAAAACCCACCAAGTAGCAAAAGATTTTGGTGGATGCTCAGAGAGAATGAGGATGGTGATAAAGGACAAAATTGTGGAGGGAGACTCAGGTCAGGAAGGTTTAGGGTCAGCGACAGGAAATTAGGAATCAGAGGACAAGGTCAGTTCTGCAGGCTGAGAATTGGGTCTGAGGAATACAGGTGAAGGGTGCACAACCCCTCTGGAAGCAGACAGCCAGGGTGGGATGCATGAGAAATTCCAGAATACTCTTGATCCCTTGAAAATCTATTTCCATCAGGGCAGCTTTACTGACGTTCCAATAAGCCTTTTCCTGCTGTCCCCCTGCCCTCAGGGTGACAGGAGCCCTCGGCTGGTGACAAATTCCCTGGTGTGGGTGCCCCAGGGAGGCATGCTCCAGATCTCCAAGACCATCCTGCACGCCGAGCTACCCGGTGCCCGGGACTCCGAGATCACCTACACCATCACCAAGGACCAGCCCAGGCATGGTAAATATCTTTGGAATTCTGTTGTCAAAGAGCAGCTTTCCATCCCACTTCCATGGGGTTTTGTCCACATCCAATAGAATTTTTGGGGATATTTTCTTACAATACTACACTGGATAAATGCTGCTAAACTCATCTTTTTCCACTTCAAATGGGCATGCAAAGTAACAAAGTACTTTTACCCTGCCTGGCCATCTGATCCTGTCCTTTCTCCAGTGGGAGTGAAATCCTGGTGGATTTACAGCCCTGAGAGAGCAGAATCTTACTGCTAAAAGATACTATTCTACAACAAATGCCTAGTTTAAGAGGAGCACAGAGTAATATCTGTCTCTAGAAACTTCTGAGCAAAAGTTTACCTTGAAGAATTCCCTAAATTCCATGACATTTAATTTGTACCAATGGAAGGGGCTGCTGGCTCAAACAGGAATTAGTGACATTTGCATTTGTAGATAATTCTTGTCCCCAGATTCCTTTGGGGAGGCTCTGAGCTCAACTCTCAGAGCAATGACTTTCTCTGGCAACCCTGTGCTTAGGAAGTGTCTTCTGGGAACAGGCTGAGGAGGAGCATGGAAGGTTCTGGGATTTGTGGCTGAGCAATAAATGGAGAGAAACCAGATGGAACAGAGAAGGCATCATATGTGGAGGGAAAGGAAATATGGAGAGAAAAAAAACCACATTCTTTTCCCACTCAGCATCACCATTTTCTTCACTAAAACCATGTCTTTAAATAACATACTTTGCATTTCTAAGAAATGATACCACGTTTAATTTGCTGAGCCAGAGAAAATTAGAGGGTCCCTCTAGCAACATCCCTGGGGTTTTATTGCCTTTTGCTGTGAGGATGGGCTGTTTTCCATGGCAGCTGCCAGCACCTGATGGAAACAGAGATCATGTGAGTTCTGCAGGTTAGAAGAGAAGTAATTCATTTGTATTCCCCCTTTAGTTTTCTGCAGATGAAGGTCTGTCTTCTCATTTTTAATAAGCATTTACATGAAAACAGGAATTTTTTCCCCGAGGAGCTTGTCTCCTGCTGCCTAACCCTAACTAAAATTTATAATCCTGTGTTTGTATCACCATAATTATCTCTGCTGTGATTAATTGCGAGAACACAAACGGGTTTGTAGCTGCAGGTGAGGAATAAGCAGCAAAAATCAATGATCTTCAAAATTTTATCTAAACTACTGTTTTGCAGAAAGTGAGGGGAAAAATTAACAGAGAGAAATGTGGAAAATGAGTCCTGAATCCAAGAGGGCTTATCTGCCTAACTTAGTTCTGTGAGTGATGAAGAAGATATTCATACCTGTAGAAAATATGTAATTTGATTTTTAGATTTTTAGGGGAACTCCCAGGAGCAAACCTGTAAGATTTGGAATGTAATTAGGGCACTGATAAGGGAATATTAGCACAGGGTTGGATGATCAAATGAAAGTGTGATATTTCAGCTTGCTGAGTTATTTTCTTGTTGCTCCAACTGTTTGAGGGTGGTTTAGGGAAATGAAATGGGATGGGTATTTTGCACAATGGAATGATTAATAATCCATGAACAGAATTATCAATCTGTTTAACAGAATTAATTAACAAAGTGCTAATTCTGATGTGAACCTCAAAAAGGCCAAGTGCAATTGGAGATTTCTGTTCAGACAAATCCATCAGGTGGACTTTTCGGCATAATAAGTTCCCAAAAGAGCTAGAAAAGAGCTGGCCTTGAAGAGATGAGTCTGCTGCTTTCTGACCCCAAGGTTGTGCCCTGGAAGGGAAGATGGAGAGCCTGCTGCAAGGCACCTCTCCCTCCTCGTGTTCTCACAAGTGCCCTTTGCTTTTCCCAGGGGAAGTGGTGCTCCTGGTCCCGATGCCGGCGGACGGCCCCGCAGACTCGTGGCAGCTTTTGCCTGATGGAAGAGCAGCCTCTCCCACAACCTCCTTCACCCAGCAGGACATCAACGATGGCATTGTGTGGTACAGGCACTCTGGAGCTGAAGTAGAGAGCGACTCCTTCCAATTCCAGGTATTCCTCATCAAATTAATTCCTGAAGGGAATTGATATAAATTAGTATAAAAATAAATTCCCGGAGGGTCACATGGTAACTCTCTGAGATTACTCCTCTTGCCTTTCCCTTTATCCTGTGATCCCAGGTTTTAAAATGGCACAGGTATGTGTGTCAGTAAGTACTTGTGTTTGCACACAGACTGATGTGTCTGTAGGTACATGTTGGGTGCCTGAAGATGACGTGCAGCTCATATCCCGGATGTTTGGATGCCCCGTCTGCAGCTCAGACGGGAGGTTCGAGTCCTTGATGCTGCCTGGCAAATACATCACCCTCTCATAACACCTGTAATATTTCCACCAAGTACCTTTTTGAAGATGGTTTTGCAAGCCCCAAAGCCACACACAACCCTCCTGCTGCCTCCCCTAAGCTAATAATTTGATTTTGGCTGGAGAGTCCTTCGTCTTGCAAACAGGCAAAAAGGTAGAAGAACTCCCCAGCAGCTGGAAAACTAAAATAAATCCAACCTCCCCGCAGGTTTAACAGCCATAAAATTCCTCAGGCAGGTCCTTGCTGTTTGCTGGGAAGGTTTAACAGCCTCCCCTAACGCTAAACCCACGCCAACACTTGCACTCAGTGTTTGTTACATCTGGTTTACAAGGCAGAAGCAATTACTGTAGCACCGGAGAGGCAATTAAGGTAATTTCTAAAGTAATTAACATAAGTGATAATGAGGAATTTGTGAGCGTCAGTGTTGAACAAGCTAATCTTTAGCTTAATTGCTGCGTTCCTCTTGTAGACCATGCATTTTGCATGAGTTGGATGTTTGGGTTTGGTATCTGGGAGCAGGAGCAATAATTGTATGGAGAACTGTGAAAGGGAGCTGGGGTTACTGGGATCACCTCGGGACGCCGTGGCACACCTGTCCAAACCTTGAGCCCTGGGTTGGGGCACCTCAGAAAGGGCCAACACGTTGCTTTCATCAGTATTGTGACAGAGCACGTGCAGCAAATGGCTAAAATCATGTCATTCATTTAATCACAACATGTATTTTTTATGCGTTTTCTTGAAATGGAGCTTCACGAAGGGAGCTGTATTTCTTTGTCTACCTCACCTCAGGACTGCTGGGAACATGTGCAGGCTCATCTCTAGGGAATGGTTCTGGTCCTCTGAATTTTTAGCAATTTAATAGCATTTGCTTTATATGTCTTCACTGCAGACCTGCAATTATGAGTTAGGTACCCTTGCCTTCACTTTTGGTGTTATAGTGGTTTATGGAAAATATTTGTGGGTCTGTGAAACACAACCTGTCGTGGAAGCTGTTGGGATCACAGGGAGCCACTGCCAAGACAGTGCCACTGTTAAAAGACCAGTTATTTTCACCTTTGTCAGCACAATCTCATTTTGAGGGGGGGAGGAAGGTTTAAGAAGCCACTATTTTTGCTGTTCCTGGGATGAAAGGCTCCACTAAGCTGCACAGGCAGTTGGAGTAAAACTCAGGAAATCTGTGGTAGGGACTGGGGGAAGCAGGAAAGGGAAGGTGTCTCTTTGCCTTCCCAGATCAGGAGGAAAGGAGAGGGAAAGTATGAAGTGCAGTAGAAATGCAGGGGTGTTCTGTCAGGTATTCATTCACATAATCTTTCCCTCCCAGGTGTCCAGCTCTGCCAGTCCACAAACCACCTTGGAAAGCCACGTGTTCAATGTTGCTGTTCTGCCCCAGACACCCAGAGCACCTCAGCTTTCCCTGGGCTCCTCTTTGCACATGGCTGTAAGTGATATACACCAGACAGCTGGAGTAGGAATGGGAAAACAAGAAAGGTTAGAAGAGTAAATGGTGGGCAGGGTGGAACGTTGAAAAACTTGGTATTAAAACCATGGAACGTTCAACCATGGAACGTTGAAAAACTTGGTATTAAAAGTGATGAATGTCTAGACTGTGTTAATGGAAAAGGTGATCTTGAAGTTTAAAGTTGATTTTGTAGGCTCAGACTTTGGGGTAAGCCTTCTCCATGTGTTCCCATCACATGTGGGTGAAGTCCAGCCTTCCCTTCTACTCCTGCTGTCTCCTGCCTGCCAGACAGGACCAGGAAAGGCCAAAGGCGGTGGTGGGAGAGGGATGAGTGAAAACTCCATGGCACAATGGCCTTGTCAAGGTTTAAAATAGCGGTGACCTTTCCCATGGTAATAAAACATGCTCAGACTGCTACTTGGAGCAATGTATCTTTCTGCTCCCGACTTTCTGTTGTTGTCATTATTGACGGAATTGATGGGAGAGATGTCTGGCAGAGCCACGAGGAGCTGGGTTTTATAGCTAATTACACACCACAAAATTCAATAGGGCCATAAAATACACTTTACCTCACCACCTGAGAGTCCTACCTTCGGGAGAGACAAATAGGCCTTGGAGGCAACTGGGAAGCAACCATAACCTTAAATCTTTCCATCATAAAATTGCACTTCCTTGCCTCAATGTGATGGAGTTCTGTTCATTTGTCTTCAGCCTCCTTCAGAATTAGACTTCCAATATGTGAAGTCTTCCCATCCCTCTAGTCTTCACTTGTCCTACTGGGAAAGGTCAGAAAAAGTTTGGTGACTATTTGGTGGTTAAACTGGACATAACATAGATACTGTTTTTTCTTCAAGTTACCTGTTCCCCCCATGCTGGTGAAAGGATTTTATTCCTGTTCCTTAACCTTTCATGTTCCAAAGCAGATTAATTAATTGCCTGTATCCTTAATTTAGCTCGTTTTCTCCCTATTTTGCTCAGGATTATGAAATGAGCTGGATGCTTTTCATACCCACTGAGCTGTTTAATTCAGTGACTTCTTGGAGCTGTTAATTCTGCAGGATTAAGGTTCATGAACACATGCAAATTAACTGCTTTTGGGCACCTAAGTCTTTTCATGCAGCACCCTAATTCCTGTAATGTCTTACCTGCCTTTGGCTCATAATAATCCTGTTATGGAAGGATCAGAGCAGTTTTAGACAGGTTTAAAACAAAGGGGGGAAAGCTTCTCTCTATTCCAATGAAAGGGCTGAGTCATTTTTAGAATTACTCTTAAAAAAAAATCAAGTCCAGCTGCATCAGACTATACCAGAAAACTGTGTAGGCAGTGACTTATGTCTGTCCAGGGAGGTTTTGATCAAACTAGGTTTTCCTTTCTCTCTTTTTAGTTGCTCTAGGTCAGAAGAGAAACCTGTCCAGCTGTGAGTGTGGAGGTTGTACATCTGCAGGGGACAGGGTGTCAGCTTTGGGGTTAAAAACTAGGCCTTTACATTCAAAGATTGTCTTATATTTAACTTCAGCAATTCTCTTTCAATGCATTTTTGGGTGTACCTTTCCTTGTCTCTGGCCTTGATGCTCTTGGTCTAATGTGTTTATTGAGGTGCTGGAGGACCGTGTGACAGTGATTGAGCCCCATCACCTCTCCTTTGTAGACCCAGAGGTTCCCAGTGAGAAAATCCTGTTCAACGTGACTGTCCCTCTTCTTCCTGGCCAAGGCAAGTGACCCTGTTCAGAACATGGCAGAAAACCATGTTTCCTGAGCACAGCGCATTTTTCCCTCGAGCATCACTCTGTGGAGGCACCTGTTAATCTGTTCAGCCTCCTTCCTTGGCTTCCAAACACCTCCTTCCTTAACCCCACTTGCAGCCGTGGAATCAAGTGGCTTCCTCCTGTTCACGCTGCTCTCTCTGCCTCTGTAGGTATCGTGGAGCACAGGGACAGGCCTCTGTCCCCTGTCAGGTATTTCACCCAGGCAGACATAAACCACGGCAAGATTGCCTATCGCCCGCCGACCGCAGCTCCTCACCTCAGGGAGATCATCGCCTTCTCCTTTGCAGGTGAGGCTCCCTGTGTTCCCTGTAGGACCTACAGGGAGCTGGACTGCTGCTGTTCCTCCATGGGGAGGAGAGACTCCTGTCTGGCTGAATGTCAGCACTTGCTCTCTCCAAAAGTCTCTGAATCCACGTCAGTAGGTGCTTTCTTGTCCTGCCTGGAGTGACTCTGTGCTTGTGTTTTGTCCTGTCAGGTCTCCCAGAGTCCGTGAACTTCCGATTCATAGGTATGTGAACCACTTGCACTTTTTATCCATCTGCCCTTCCCGTTACCTGCTGCTCCCTGGCCTTTCTTCTGCTGCAGGCACACGTATGGGTGCTCAGTAGGAATTTCTGGAAAAACACATGCCTGGGGAATATTAATTCATCTGAGTCCCAGCAGTGTTTTATAGAAGCTGAGCTGCAGCTTTAGTAGAGATATCTTTTTCCAGTGGTTTCCTGGGATCCATCCTAAAAGCCTGATTCATTCCTGTTTTCCCCCTGTGCGAACAAGGAGTTTTATGCTGTTGTTTGTTTTAATACAGCGTGGAAACATATCTGCAATTAAATTGCCATAATAAGCTACTTGCTTGTTTAACACATCCTTCCCTTTCCATATGGTTTCTGGCTTCCACCAGCAAGACGGAGTCCATGTTCTGACTTAGGAGCACATCTAATAGATCTGTGGAAGACGGGATGTAAACACACAGAGTTGCAGAAGTTTTAGATGAGTTGAGTTAGGGGCAAAGATAAATGCTCTTGGCAGGTGTGAACTGTGTGTCCATAGACAAAGGTGTGGCTTGGAGAGGTGGGAGAGAAGTCAGCGATGTCGGGTGGTGGTTTTGTACAGAAAGGTGCATTTCCCACGTGAGAGTCCCTGCAAAGCCCTCCCTAAAACACTCAGCCGTGGTTTCTGTCTGTGTGCAGTGTCTGGTGGAGAACACACAACCCCAGAGATGGTGTTTGTCATTCACCTGCTCTCTGCAGAGCAGCAGCCTCCAGTCTTCCAGATCGCGGCGCCGTTCCTGGAGGTCAGCCAGGGGGGCAGAGCCGCCATCGGTGAGTGGGGAGCGAGGTTGTTTGGGATGAACCACTGCTGCTCATGTCAGGAAGTTCTCTGGGGGTTTGTAGATACCCCCCTGCTCTATGAACATGTGCACATGTCTCTCCTAAGCCGAGGGTTTGCACAGAGGTCACTTGTGAACCACAGTAGCAATATGGGCATCATCAGGAGACTAATTATTTCCATGAAACCAGCAACTCTTGGCCTAGGGCAGCTCCAGAATTATTTTACTTGTCATGTACTGACTGAATTACGTGGTTTTTGGCTCCAATCACAATAACACCTCACAAACCCTAAGGGATATTCCCAGTGTAGTGTCTGAGGAAGCTGAAGCCACTCTCTCTTTCTCCGGCACAGGGATCCAGTTGGCTGTGAGTGACACGGATACAGCACCCGAGGGTCTTTTCTTTGAGCTGGTGAAACCTCCCCATCATGGCATTGTGCTCAAGTACAGTGCAGGAGTGCAGGAGCTCATGAGAGTGGGTGAGTTGAGTAGGAGTTTGCCTCAGTGCAAGTGTGTACCTGTCCACATGGCTGGGTTAGTTGACCAGGAGTAGAGTCAGATACCCCTGACAGATATGGATGCATCCATAGGGAAGCCCTATCTAGCTATGAGTGCAGAAATCAGCTGGGAAGAAAGGAGGATGGGTGCCCTCCCTGCGAATCTGGAGGAGTCGCTGTGTCTGTGGAACTGGGAAGTTAACAGCTTTTCCTCTGCCCTGCCAGCTCCTTAATAAATGTCCTCATAACTCACAACCCTGTAAGGATGGGATTAAATGCCGGTTTAGTACGTGATTAAGTCTTCTGCTAAACTGGGGCCTTAGGTCATTCAGATTGGATTCCTGCTCTGAACAGAGTCTTCCTGACTTGTGCTGTTTGCTTTTGGGAAGGCGATGCCTTCACCTATGAGGACGTCACTCGGAATGCGCTGCAGTACGTGCACGATGGCTCAGCAGCAGCAGAGGACAGCATGGAAATCTCCGTCACCGACGGTGTCACCACTGTCACCACGGTGCTGAGGGTGGAAGTGTCCCTGCTGGACACCAACGGCCCGCAGCTGGTCCCGGGCTGCTTGCTGGCCGTCACCGTGGCCAGTAAAAGCTCCGTGACTCTCTCTCGGCTGCACCTCGCTTACACTGTAAGTTTTTATCTCTTCCTGAGCCCAGGGAATGCCACCAGTCTCCCTTCCCTTGTCCCCCACAGCCCCTTTGCCACACACCTCCCTGCTGTCAGCGTGGATTCTGCATAGAGAGCCCGAGTTTTCACTGCTACCAAAAGGGGAATAACAGACTCTTTCATCCCACAGGGATTTAAGGCTATCCTCGTTTGACTGTGACAGAGGTGAACTGCCATGCTGAACATGAGAACAGAGTTAATCCCAGATTTTTCTGTCAAACGGACTTGCTAATAAAGCACATGGATTTGCTAAGTGTTAATCCTGTGAACATTTCAGCCCCCTCACCCACCTTCCAAAATTGCCTGGTTTTTTTTTTCTGGGCAGATTTGAAGGGAGAAGGATTAAGCAAGCCAAGATGCTGCACGGCTTGGTGGCTTGAGTTGGTCCCAGGGGTTGTGTGCTGTGCAAGAGTTATCCTGCTGGTGACATTCCCAGGAAAGGTGCTTTACTCCTCACAGATGATTTGGCAGCCAGTGCATTAGCAGTGGGGTTTGGGTCTGAGATTGCAGTGCAGGTGTGAGGCTGGAGAGATCTGAGGTGGTGGCTGTCAGAGATGATTGGGGATGTTTTTTTCCAAGGGATCACTCTGGATAAAAGTCTGGAGTCTGTCCCGTTCTCCTCTTAAAGAGGAAGGCTGACAAGAGAGTTATTCAGGTTTAGTCTCAGTAAGAGGACAGTTAGGGAAAAGAGGATTTCGTTCCTGACCCATATGGTGATTTCTACTCGGGTCTCATTTTTCAGCCAACCAGCAAAAAAACTCTTCTCAGGAAAGATGAGCTGTGATATCATAGAGGTGGTTGTACTTAATGTAGTTGAAAAGAGGCAAAATCAGCTTTTATTTTAGCATGAAGTACTTCAAAAATGAAAATACCAGGTTTATGTCCAACACAGGAGACTGTGTTGATGTGATACCAGGGAACAAAGAAAACCTCTGAGCTGAGAGAAAATGAAAATACATTTTGTGGTAGAGTTTGAAAACGTCAACCCATTTGACTCTCTTCTCATCAGGAGAGCTTCATTTAATATTCATCCGTGGATCTGACCCAGCTAGGCAGATGCAGTTCCCTACAAAACACTTCTTCCTCCTTCCATTTTTAGTGGAGGAAAGCAATGGCTAATTTTCCCTGTTTTGATTTGGTCTGTTCCTTCATGTTTTAGGACAACAATTCTCCTGACTCAGAGATAAGAATCCAGTTGATATCTCTGCCTGCATATGGAACCCTCTTACGGATGTCGGGCTCCCACGATGAAGAGCTTTCCAAGGTTTATAATTTCACCATGGAAGACATCAACAGCCAGAGGATCAGGTAGCAAAGAGAGCTATTCTCCTTCAAGCCATGCCAATTAAAAGCTCTGTGGGTTTTCCCCAGGGATCTCTGGGCTATGTTATGTTAATGCACTGTTTCAAAGGTATTTCTCCCTTTCTTGTCTGTTGTATCCTCTGGGATTATGGATAAGACCATTTTCCAAGTGCAGAATTAAGTGTTTCTGCATGTCTGAAATGCCAATACTTGGTGTAGCTTCAAATTAGGGGGATTTTTTCTGTGTCTGTGATGTCATGGTGACACTTTAGGTAGGCAACACCTAAACCAGTGATTTAAAAGAATTCAGGGAATGAACATGAGGGAGGGTTGGGAACTGAGATGCCACCTCTCTTCCGGGAGGTGTGTGCTCACCTCTGACTGCAGGGACGGGGTGTAGTTTCCTGACTGTCAGTGGGACTCCCTGACCTTGGACTGTGTTTGATTCCACAGCTACTCCACCACGTTTGAGACCAGCAATCAGCCCGTTACGGACATCTTCCACTTTGCTGTTCTTGATGCTGACGACAACCGGCTGGACAGGCAGATGTTCACCATCACTATCACACCTGCCCACACCCTGCCTTCACTCATTGCTTTTGCTGACCACATCACTGTGAGTGGCTGCCCAGGATACTGGAAACAGGGAGAAAAATGGCTTCAAAGTGAGGAATTGGACAGTTTTCCTGGACTGAGGGGAAATCACTGAAAAAATAGGGTGCTGCACATACAATGCTGTGAATCCAAAGGGTTAACAAATCACTTGGAGACCAGAGGAGGCTGACAGTCCACCTGCATCTCTGAACTTCCTCTGCTTACCCCTAGTCTCCTGAGGTTGTTTGGGATGAACTGGTTCTCCCTAGAGTGTCCTGTTGATATCAGTGGAACAAGTCTGACTTATCCTCGTCCAATATTTTGTCCCTTATTTCACCAGCCTGTGTGTAAAATCTGAAAACACCTGGTGCTTTGGACTGACACACAGCATTTCACACTCCTTATTGAAGCCTTTTGAAGCCACCTTCCTCCTTTCCAGCTTTGCATTCCCCCTCCCTTGCCTTCAAAAGGCTCTCTCAGCCAGAAATGCATTTTCTTGCCTTCCAAGAGGTCAGAGTGACTCTGCCAGTTCTCTTCCTGCCCTGATGAAGCCCTCACAGGCTCCTCCTGGGGGCCAGGCAGGCTTTGTTCTTCCCATCTCACCTCACCTCCCAGCTGATTTCCTGCCTGACAGATCTAGGGGAGGATGGGACAGCACTCCAGAACCTGGGCAAGCCTGTTCCATGGAGGCAACCTTGTTCAGTAAGGATTTGTGTTGTGTGCTCTTACTTTCCAGGTGGATGAGGGGGGCAGGATCCCACTGCTGGCTGGTCACCATTTAGCTGCTGGTTATGATACTGCTGCCAAGGAAGACCTGAGGGTCACAGTTGTCACTCTGCCCATGTATGGCTACATCCAAAACACCAAGACAGGTAAACTGCTTGGCTCTCTCCTCTTCCCCCTGGCTGGTTTGTAGCCCTAACAGGATCATACTAATCATATCCCATGGATGGGGTCACTTGTGCTATGCCCAAAAACTGCAGCTTCCACTCCAATGAAGCAGAGTTTGCTTTCCTTAAAGATGTGGAAATCCGTGTTGTAGGAAGTAACATCCATCCTTATACAGCCTTCACTGTGTGCCATTCTTCTCCTAATCCTGCTGCTTTTACGTTTAGTTTATCAGGGACTTTAGTTCATCAGAACACCCCTTCACTAGGGATATTCTGGTTTGCAGGTGAGAGTTTTGGCCCACAGAGTGAGTCTGCTGGCACCACAGACGCATCCTTTTCCCTTCAAGATGTTCTGGAGAACAGCATTTACTACTTCCAGAGTGTCCATGAAAGCATTGAGCCCACGAGTGATGTTTTCAGCTTTTATGTGAGCGATGGCTTCAGCCAGTCTGAGGTGCAGAGCATCAACATCACGATCCAGGTACGCCCGTGCTCGTGGGCTGCCAGAGCCCTCTCCTTTCACACAGACACTTTTCAAGTGCAAACTTTGCTAGACTATGGCTTAGATTTGGACAGACTGGTGATGTCAGCACCAGTGCTGTCATTTGGGAACTTGTATTTCATTCAGGTGGATCTTTTCCCTGTGTTCATTTCCCTTTTTTGACTGTGTGTCTTTGTGCAGAGACAGAACGATGAGCCCCCCAAGATGGTGCTGGAGCCTGTCCGGGTGCGGGGGAGCTCAGGAGTGGTTGTCACCAATGCCTCCCTCAACCTGCAGGACTTGGACACCCAGAACAGTGAGCTGGTCATCGTGGTGAGCCAAAGTCCTGAGCATGGTACGTCCTGACAAGCTGAGGAGGTGAGGGAGAGGGAGTCTTTTTGTGTCAGCGTCTGTCTGTCTTCATACTTGTGTGTGTAACAGGCCCCGATGTGAGAGAGGAGCCTGGCATGTTGGATAAAGCACATTTGGACCAGCAGCCCATGGGATTGTACTTCAGAACAGCCCTGTTTGAGAGTTGTCCCTCGCTGTTTGGGGGAGGAGAAAGGGGGGCTTCATGCATTTCCCTGGGAAGTTCCCTGTGTGTTCCCCCCTTTCCTGTTTCAGGTAGCATTGCCCTGCAGTGTCAAAGCCAGGCAGGGTGTCAGTGAAGGCTCATGTCCCCAGCAGGCTGCCTTATTCCTATCATTTTGATCCGTCTGTTGTTTCCCAGGTCACCTCCGCAGGAGACAGAGCCCGGCGGAGCCCCCGGAGCGTGGGCATGTGCTGTCCAGGGGCTCTTCCTTCACCTACCAGGACATTCTGGATGAGCTGATCGTTTATACCCAGAGCGGTGCAGCAGCACAGACGGATGAGTTTGGCTTCTCCGTCACGGATGGGCTCTACACACAGGCAGGGAGGCTGGAATTCTCCATGGAGCTGCCCAAGAAGCAGCCACCCACGTTAGCTGTCAACAGGGACCTGCAGCTCCCAGCTGGTACGAGGAGAACGGCGTTGCTCGGTAGTGCTGGATGGTCCAGTCTAAACCAGTCGCTTTGCTGGGCTGGCTGAAGTTGACTGTGTGCTTCTTTCCCTGGTCCAGGCTCTGCAGCTCCACTCACAGCTCAGCACTTGAAGGCAGCAGCTGGTTATTCAGGGGACTCGACGCTTAGATTTGTCCTGAGGAGGGATCCCAGCAGGGGCCGTCTGCAGCTGAGCAAAGCTGATAACCCGGTCCAGATCTCTGCCAAAGGACCCGTCAAAAGTTTCACCCAGGCTGATATAAACAAAGGTGAGAGTGCTGGATTTTAGATAGTCAGTGCAAATATATGTGGCTGGTTTAGGCAGTCCTGCAAGGAGCAGGGAGTGGGACATTTATGGGTCCCTTCCAACTTGAGATAGCCCATGATTCTATGATCCTTATGAGAGGGAGAGGATGACCTTAAGCAGGGAAGGGAAAGAAGTTCAATAAGGCTGTTAGAGCAGAGCAGAGAAACGTATCATTAAGCAAATGTTAAGAAATCTCAGCCGGGAAAAAGAGTAAAGAGAAAGTAATGAAACCCAAATCCAGGCGCTCTGTCCAGCCCCAAGTCCCTCAGCTGATGGTGCCTGCTTCCAAACTACGCATGAAATGATGCAGCCTGTAATAAACCACCTCTTTTCTCCTGTCCCTCTCTCCAGGGCAAGTGGTTTACGGCCACAAGAAAGGGGATCCCGGCGGAAATTTCCCCTTTACCTTCGATGTGATCGATGCAGACGGCAACAAACTGACAGACCAGGTTTTCCATATCCGTGTATTAGGTAAAAGACAGTGCTGAAGTTATGTTCTCTTTGCTGCAGAGCCCAGGACTTCACAGATTCCCATCCCACGTGTATGGCAAGTGAAGATGTAGTTCTTGAGGAGGAGTTTTGATGCTCTGTCAATTCAAAGGCCTTTGAAGTGAGGGGCATGGGGACAGTTTGTGGGTGTAAGGATTAGTTCTCAGACTTGTAACAAACTCACTGAACAGGTAGAAAAATTCCCCTTAATATCTTCGTGCAGTTTAGATTGTCTCTGAGGCATTCTAACGTTGCCATCCCCTCAATTAATGCCAAGATCCAAAGTTCCTGTTTCGGAATTATCAAAACATTTGTGTGTGTGTTGTCTTTTGCTTGAGCACAAGTACCTGATATGAATAACACCAAGGGAAGGAGGGTGACTGTCTCCTAACTCAGCTTTGTATTTAACCCTTCCAGAGGACAGATTTCCCCCCTCCATCATCACTAACAAAGGGCTGGTGTTGGATGAGAACTCGGCGAAGACAATCACAACCCTCCAGCTCTCGGCCACTGACCAGGACAGTGAACCCACCCAGCTCCAGTACAAGGTCACCCGACAGCCACAGCTGGGGCACCTGGAGCACGCGGCTTCCCCAGGTGAGCAGGGAAGTGTTTTACTCCCTTGGGTCCTTGGAGCAGCAAGGCTTTTGACCCCTAAAGCTTCACTGCGGGAAAAAATGTGCTTGGAGGCTGCAGCACAGAATTCTGTTTCCCGTTAGGAATCAAATAGTCATTAGCCCAGAGAGTTGGAGAATAAGGTGAGCGGAGGCAAGGCAGCCTGAGGATCACAGGTGAGGATTTATTCAGCCTTTGGGAGAATTTATGCCCCTGTTCCTGCTTCTGCATGACAGGAAAGCTTTCAGCCTTTGCTGTGAATAGCACAGTGCCCCAGAGAATCCGTCCCTTAATGTCCATGGAAACAGAGCCCACCTTGGGGAACAGACAACTTGTTTGCTCTCCCCCTCTTGACCAGTATGTTCCTTGATCCCTAAAAACCAGCTTTGTTCCCTAGCTGTGCTTTGGAGAGAGGAAGAGAACTATCCACTGAGTTAGTTTAAAAGGAAGCCCCGTTGGGGCGTGATGGATATGCTGGATAATGAATTCTGGTCCTTCAGAGAGGGGGGTTGATCAATCTAGTGGAACTCCTGCAAATGTGATCTGAATTTTAGAGCTGCCTTCTGTGCCTGCTGACAGTGTGAGTGTGCTGCCCCTCTCTGATGAATTAATCTAAATCTCTGCTGTCATATAATATGCTCTTCTGATTTAATTATACTCATCTAAGATTATATTTCTTCTTAGCATTAGATTTCTCATTAACATGAGATTAAAGTGGAACTATCTGCTGTGTGTGTTTTCAAGATACAGACAGTCCCTGTACAGCTAAGTTTTAATGTGTGGTTTGCCTCATCCTCTCATGTTGAAAGGGCAGGAATAATGAATGAAAGTTATAATAAGCAAAACCCCTGCTGAGAGTAAATTAAAAACTTGCAATATTTTTGTCTGAATTGCAAACTAAACAGTGAATCTTGTACTTTGGAGACCTGGGTTAAGGATTTTATTCCTCCTGTTATTTAAAATGTGATGATTCTGATTTCTGTGCTTTTTCCTGCCTGTGATGGACCTAGAAGGATAGAGAGTCGCAGACTGGGAAAGAGTTGTTCTCGTGATTTAAATGACCTAAACCTAAGGAGAGAGTACTGGAGTGTTCAAAAGAGAACTCAAACCTTTAAAGCTAATGAGCTCTGAGGAAATCTTGGCTGATCATTCTGGTTTGGCTCATTTATTTGTACCAGATCCTGATATCTTTTGTAGTGTGGCCAATACTTGTCAGTAGCCATTTCGGGTGATAGATTGGTGGCAAACTTTTTGTCAGGGTGTTTGTTGTTGTTAACAGCAGTAAAACTGTCAAACACAGCAGTGACAGTTAAAAAGCTCAAGTGCTTTTTAAAATGCTTGTCATGTCCCTTTCTGTGGCTGTGTCACACCTAATGGCCTGTAAAGATGTCACTATAAATCACTGTTGTAAATGGTCCTTAGTCTTTCTAAATGCAGGGGTACAAGGAAGGGCAGAGAGAGCGGAGACTTGGAAGGCATTTTGGAAAACTGCTGGGAGGCCAGGAGACCTTTAGCTCATACTCAGTGTTGCCATGGTTGGGTTAGTCCTGCCCAGCAGTGACAATCCAAGTGTTACATGAGCCATTTTTCTCCCAGCTTCTCTGCCCCTCAGCCCCCAGACGCCCATCCCCAACAGGGTGTCCTGACAGTGTGAGGTGCCTTCATAAGATTGTAAGTCTGGGAAAAAGGCTGGACTTGATTTTGCAGAAGGAGTTTTCTGGAGGCTCTGTGCCAGCTGAAACTCTGGCTCAGCTGAGGTTCATGGGACAGATATGTCCAGCTGCTTATAGTTTTTCCCTGCCTTGTTCTTTCTATTACATAGTTTTCCTTAATATTCTTTTTCCAGGGATGAGAATTAATTCCTTCAGCCAGGCAGACTTGGCCTCTCGCAGCATCCAGTACGTCCACACCAGTGACATGGAAAAGCACATGGATGCCTTCACCTTTTCTGTGTCTGATGGGATGAATGAGGTGAGTCCCAGTGTGGCCTTTGCCCAAGTAAGAACAGAGGGGGCTGCTCTTACTTCTGCTGTGAGAATTCCTACATCTCACAGGGAGAGCAGTGAGCCCTGTGCAGGGAACAGGGAGCCACCTGTGCTGCGGCCTCATGAGACTGGTTTACCAAGATCTGAGTGTCTGGTTTTCAGCTGCTTACCAATTGCTCCTGGAGCTCAGCTTTGATCCAGTGCACTGACGACGTAGTGACGACAGTCAGACCCTTGGGAAATGTCTCCTTCCTGCTTTCTGAAAGAGGAAAATCATAGCTGCACATAGAGGGAGAGGGGCAAAGTAGAATGAGAGAGGGAGGGAAAGTGGATGCCCATAAATACCACAGAATGAGGGAGACTTAATTAGCGGGGAGGGATAGAAAAGGTCATGTTCACATGATCTGGGCTTAGAAACTCAGATGTGCTCACGAGACAAGGCTGAAATAAGTGACCCGAACTGGGGATCACTGTGGTCTTGCAGAGGAGTTGTACTCTTGGAGGGCTGAATTCATCACAAGAGGTTTTTCCTGCTATTCCAGGTGAGCCAGACATTTGACATCACCATAAACCCTGTGGATGACTCCTTACCCATAGTGCAAAGCCTTGGGATGACAGTTCAGGAAGGGGTGAGAAAAACCATCACCGAGTTTGAGCTTAAAGCAACAGATGCTGACACAGAGGTAAGGCAGGACTTCCCCTTGCCTCCTCCCTCCCCTCTCCTGCTGCACATCTGGGCTGTCAGGAAAATGGGCTTGTGTTTAAAGACAGGCCTGGCCTTGACACTGAATTTACCGAGGATGGATGAAAATGACCTAGCATGGATGAAAAGGACATTTCCACCTCCCAAGTCTGGCTGAAGGGCTGGCTCTACTTCACTGCTACTTCCCTGCAGCAAGAGCTCTCCTGGCTGCCTCTTACTGCCCTTAGCCAAAATCCTGCCCTAAGGGTTTTTGCTGCTTCTGCACCGGCAGCAGTGGCAAGGGGCACGCATCCTGGAACTGCTGCAGGATGGGGAGGCTGCTCTTGTGTTTGCAGAGCTGTCATAGGGGTGGGAGCCATCTCAGACCAGCCAAACCAGTAGTTTGGTGTGACGATTTGTAGAGAGCCACCTTGGGAGAGGGATGAAGACAGGACAGGGCTCAGGGGGAACCAGTTCGGTGCGCAGGGCCGCGTTAGGCCCGGTTGGAGACACTGCGCTAGGGAAGCTGTCTGGGCAGGGAGTCCCTCTCCAGGCTGGAAGGACACGCCTGTCCTGGTGCTGAGTCCACGTCCCGAGCTTTGCCACTCCATGTCCTCGGCGCAGGTCGAGTCGGTCACGTTCACAGTGGTGCAGCCGCCCCGGCACGGCCTGATCGAGCGCAGCAGCGGCAGCGGCCAGCACCACCAGCAGGCCACCACCTTCACCATGGGGGACATCTACCAGAACCGTGTCAGCTACAGCCACGACGGCAGCAACTCCCTCAGGGACCACTTCACCTTCACCGTGTCCGACGGCACCAACCCCTTCTTCCTCGTGGAGGATGGGGGGAAGAGGGTGAGGGCAGGAGACGGGGTGTGAGGGAGACCTCGACCCACCTGGGTGGATGAGGCGCTGACTCCCGGAGTAACGTCCGTCTCTCTGAACTTTTTGTCAGGTCGTGACAGCAGCACCGCAGCACTTCCAAGTGGACATTCTCCCTGTGGATGACGGGACACCCAGGGTTGTCACCAACCTGGGTTTGCAGTGGCTGGAGTACGTGGATGGCAAGGTAACTGCCTGTCTGAGCTCAGCTTGGATTGTTTCTTAGGCTGTTCCTGCGGCAGGAGCTTCGCAGGTAAACATCCTGATCCCTCAGCATTTTTATTTTTGTGATAGAGAAAATCCCTCCACCTCAGGGTATATTTTCAGCTTTGCTGATGGTGGAGAAGTCTTGATGATGTTCTGCAGCAGCCATGGCAGAGATACATGGCTTTCCAAGGATACAATGTAGGGATTTCTTGCTGTGACCTGCCTTTGTTTTGCTGAAGTCCAAACAAAACCCCAGGAAACTGTCTCTCTCGGCTTGTTTCTGAGGGCCCAGCATTAACTGCAAAGAAACACTTTGGTTCTTCCTAAGAAAAAAGATTGGAAGACACTGTAGTAAGAAATTGTATTAAGAAGTGGCTATCTCAGCTCAAATTCCTGACTTAAGGAAAAGCACTCCTGCAGCCTCGGGCAGTTCAGTTCTCTCTCTTTCTCCTGCTGTTAAAGGCATTTTCTTTTAGAAGAGAAAGCAAAATGTGGTGGAACTGAGTCAGATCCACGTGAGGGCATTTGAAAGAGGCCCTAGCGCAGGCTCCCCAGAGCAGCTTGAACTGTCCCGAGAAAGTTCTTCAACTTGAGGCTGTTTGCAAATGCTTTTTGCAAAGCCAGGCCTCACCTGAGCATCAGCACAGTTCATGGAGCAGAGGTTTTCAGGTGAAACCAAAAAATTTATCCTAGCTTTTAGTCCCAGCTACGTAGGGCTGGGCAGCTGCTTCTCAATTTGCTTTTCTTTGAGGCACACATTGATTTTTTTAATTAAACAAACTAGATGTGAGGCAAAATTCGAATTCTTCCTGCACTGTCAAACACCTTGTGGGGTGTCCATCTGTTCACACTGCTCTGTGCTTTCACATCCCTAGATTTTCCCTCATGGAAAACTGTTTGACAGAGGGATCGCTGGACTTTTTGTGTGAACAGTCAAGCAGACTTGCACTGCTGGAGTTCCAGTGTTTTACTCCCTTGGTTTGGCTTTAATCCAGGCAACCAACCTCATCACTAAGAAGGAATTACTGGCAACAGATCCTGACACAGATGACAAACAGCTGATCTACGAGATAACAGCGGGTCCCAGAAATGGTCATGTGGAGCACAAGCTGAAACCAGGGACAGCTGTGATCACTTTCACACAGGGTATGGAACTGGGCTGTGTCCTGCTGCTTTTTTCCTTCCTTTGTTAAGGAAAGAAAAGATGGGAAGGGAGAAGACAAGGGGCAAATCTCCAAAGTATGTAGAAAATAAGCCTTGGACTTTCAGTTGCAGAAGTCCTGTGATTTCTTAATAGATGCCAACCTGTGTCCTGTAGCACACCTAGGTTCTCCAGACTTGTTAGAGCTGGAGACTTGACTTGGGACAGTAGAGAGGAGTTGTAGATCATCACAAGGTCTGGTAGATGTGTAACCAGCAGTGCAGAGCAATGTGTGGAAAGTTCAGTCTTGCAGGGCTGAGAGGCCCTCCATCAGAAAGGGGAGGTGAGGGGGTTACTGCTTCCTGTGGAGACCCCAATCCTTGAGGTGATTTATAAAACTGCCGTTGGATTTCTGTGTCGGCTCACTGGATGTCTCCTCCTGGCAGAGGATGTGAACCAGGGCCTCATTCGGTACGTGATGGATGAGGAGAAGGTTCAGGAGACCACGGACAGCTTTCAGTTCCTAGTGAAGGACAGCAAACCCAGCGTGGTCAGTGGCAATGTCTTCCACGTCCAGTGGTCTCTCCTCAGCTTTACACACACCAGGTAAGTGTGATTGGGCCCTACAGCGTGGGAATGAAATTCTGTCCATAAGGAGAGAGGCCTGCTGGGCTAAACCACGGAGCAGCTACCCTCTGCCCAAGTCCCTGGTTATTAGTGTCCCTCAGATTTTCCATGGAGGCCACACTCACTCTTGAGTCCGTGGTGCTCAGTATGACACAAACACACAGAGTTTGCTCCTCAGCCTGTTATTTCTGTCTGCTTGATCCCTCTGCAGCTACAAGGTCAGAGAGAGCTCCGGCTCTGTGAGCGTCACCGTGAGGCGGGTCGGGAACCTCAACCAGTACGCCATCGTCCTGTGCCGCACCGAGCAGGGAACGGCCACCACCAGCTCCGGATCACAGCCGGGACAGCAGGACTACGTGGAGTACACGGGGCAGGTAGGCTGGGGGCACCGGGAAAGGGATGGTCTGACCATACCTGCCCTCAGGCCTGGAGGAAAGAGCTGATGGAAAGCGATAAAAACACCAAGGAAGTTGCAGGCCCCGGTCCAAGGAGAGCAGCCGGCTTCCTGCCTTCCAGGTGCAGTTTGAGGAGCGGGAGGACACCAAGGCCTGCACCATCGTTATCAATGATGATGACGTCTTTGAGGGCACAGAGAGCTTTTCCGTGGAGCTCAGCATGCCGGCCTATGCTCTGCTGGGGAACGTCACCCGGGCCACCGTCACCATTGCTGACCCCGAGGACGAGCCCACACTGCAGTTCGACAGGAGGACTTTCCATGTCAGCGAGAGTGCTGGGTTCCTCTCGGCTCCTGTTGAAAGGAAAGGTGGGTGGAGCCAGGAGGGAGCCCCATGGGACGGACAGTGGCAGAGGGCAGAGGTCTCCACCAAATAGAGGAAAAGTATTTCCATAGAATTACGGGTTTTTTTCTGTTGCTTCCTAGGGGATACCAGCAGCACTGTGTCTGCCATCTGCTACACCGTCCCCAAATCCGCCACGGGAAGCAGCCTTTATATGCTGGAATCCGGCTCCGACTTCAAGTCCCGGGGGATGGCAGATGAGAACCGGATTGTTTTCGGGCCGGGTGTGACCGTGGTGACCTGTGACGTGATGCTGATCGATGACAGTGAATACGAAGAGGAAGAGGAGTTTGAGATCGTTCTGGCCGATGCCTCGGACAACGCCCGTGTTGGCAGCCGGGCTTCAGCCACCGTCTTCATTGCTGGTCCCAATGATGCCTCCACAGTGTTCCTGGGCAATGCCACCTTCACCATCAGCGAGGCTGCAGGTGAAGGGTAGGGGGGGCTCCCACAGAAACAGACCTGTCGAAGATGTGCAGAGGGGTTCTGTGATTCCTTCTGCCCCCCGTGGTGAAGGCTGGGGGCAGGAGCGATAGTGAAGGGAGAAGGGGGTGCTGAAGGGAAAGGGATGGGTTTGTGGTGTGTACCTGGCTGCTTTCTCACCTTGTTCTCTCTTGTGTGCAATTGGTGATGCAGGAAACATTGAGATTCCAGTTCTCCGCCAGGGACCTGATCTCTCAACCCCCACCTCTGTGTGGTGTGCCACTCGGACGTCAGACCCTCCGTCTGCCAGCCCGGGAGTCGATTATGTCCCCAGCTCCAGGAAAATAGAGTTCAGGCCAGGCAAGACCGAAGAGGTGAGAAGCCACTTGGACTCCTGATGAGTCTGCTCTGTCTGTTGACACTTCTGCAGTCTTTCTGTGCAGATCTGCCATGGTATGCCTGGCATAATGGCTTTACATTAGACCTCCAAATGTGAGTGCTGGGAAGGATGAAATCTTTGCACCTCTAACAGCAGGACTTCTGCCTTCCTCCCAGTTCTGCCCCCTGACAATCCTGGATGACGCTCAGTACCCGGTGATAGAAGGGCTGGAGACATTTGTTGTTTATCTCAGCTCACCCCATGGAGCCGAGCTGGCAAAGCCATTCCAAGCCATCGTGGCCATCAATGATGTCTTCCAAGATGGTAAGTTACCCCTGGCAGCTCCACCTGGTCCATCCCAGCCTCTTGGCTCTCTGTGGAGCTTCAGCACTGCTTGACTCTTTTTATGACCCCCTGCAGTGCCCAGCATGCAGTTCATCAAGGACACCTACACGGTGAAGGAAAAGGAAGGGACTCTTCACATTCCTATATTCCGCACCGGGGACCTGAGCTATGAGTCCTCTGTCAGGTGCTACACCCGGAGCCAGACAGCACAGGTCATGGAGGATTTCATGGAGAGGAGGAACGCGGAGGAGTCTCGCATCACTTTCTTGAAAGGGGAGAAGGTGATCTGAACCTGGCTTGGGGGGGAATAAAACAGACATGGCTTGGAGAGGCTCAGATCTCCTCTTTGACTCTGTGTGGCCAGAGGGAGCTGACAGAGGCTGTCCAAACTAGTCTCATAGACAACACAAATTCTTGTCCTGGCAGTATGACCTGACTGTGAAGGGGTTGTTTGTTTCATGACTAAACTAGTTAAGTCCTAAAGTGCAAATCCTGTGTGTTAGGAGGACTCGGGGTTGTTGTAGCAGAGAGATGTGGGTTTGTGGGAGGAGGGTCCTTTGCTGCTGTGTCTCATCATGTGACCGTGGGGTTTGTCCACACTGAAGCAGCATCCCTAAAAATAAAAGTGCTTCTTCCAGGACAGGCATCACTCAGACATGAAACCCTGGATAGGGAAGTACAGCCTGGCCCTTGCATGGCTTCATTTGATTTATCTGTATTTGCTCTTTTCTCCTCTTTACCTGGCTTCAGGTGAAGAACTGCAGTGTTTATGTCAGTGATGACTCTGCCTTTGAACCAGAAGAGCAGTTCCAGGTCTATCTCGGCAGCCCACTTGGAAACCATTGGAGTGGAGCTAGGATTGGGAAGATGGACATGACAACCATAACTGTCACCAATGATGAAGATGGTAAGTGAGGATGCTCAGCAAGGATGTTGTTGTGGTTCTGAGGGAGTCAGCACAGTCCCAGCAGCAGTTTTGGGTAAACATGGATGCCTTCAGTGCCAGTCACAGCTCTGTGTGCAGGTCACTGGTGTGCACTGGGCTGGGCTGAAGGGAGGGGTGAATAACAGTCCTTGAACCCACTGTTTGTCCTGTTTCCCATTCCCCTGCAGTTCCATGGGGAGTTACTGTGCTTCCCCTCCACAGCATCATAGCCTGGAGAAATCTGTGTGGAAAAAGGGGGTGCCAGGTTCCTCTGCTGTGACTGCAGCACCAGCACATGGCGTGGATTGGAGGAATGTGGTTCAGCAGGAGGCAGGGATAGGAGAATAATTTGCCATCATCTGTAGCTCAATGAACTCGTTGGATTTTGCCCTAATTCACACCCAACCCATTTGGCCCCCGCTTTAAGGAGCCCCTTGCTCTGAGGGTGTGTAGATGAGTCTAAAAGGGGTTGAGCTTCTCTCACCGCAGGTGCTGAGTGTCCTCCACCTGGAAGCAGTCAGGTGTGCAAACCCGGGGCTTTTTCTCCACTGCTCTTCCTTCAGCCCCCACCATCGAGTTTGAAGAAGCCGCGTACCAAGTGCGGGAGCCACCGGGCCCGGAGGGTGTAGCCGTGTTAAACATCAGGGTGGTCCGGAGAGGGGACCAGAACAGGACCTCCAAAGTGCGCTGCAGCACCCGGGACGGCTCCGCCCAGGCCGGCGTGGATTACTACCCCAAGAGTCGAATGCTCAAGTTCAGCCCAGGTAAAGGGTCCTTGGAGGGAGGGTGAGAGGTGGGTGCGTGACCAGGGGGACACTTTGTGCACGTCAGAACATTCAGGAGACTTGGAAAACGCCGCTTGTTGCATGAGGTTTACAACACGACGCCGGTCTAACTGCTCGCAGTGACTATAAGAAGGCAGAATATACCCTTAGATTTTGGGGGTTAGATTTGATTTGGGATTTGCTCTTGGGCTCAGCACAGTCTTTGTGAGAAGAAAGTCCTGTCGAGCTCTTCGGTGTGTTACAAGTGGGGTGCAAGATTTTTCCCCTTTCCTCACGGTAGATGTGTCCTTTTCCCCTTCCTCTTCTGGCTGCTGTAATTTTGTTATACAGAATAGCTGATGTGTTTAATGGAGGATGGTCAGACCAGAGGAGGAAGCACTGGCACCTGGCAGGTGAAAGTAAAGTCATCCTCAGAGGATGTAAGTCTCAACAGAGAACTAGTTGTCAGGAACAGCTCAGAGCATGTTGCTGGACCAAGAAGCCTTCACCAAACAGCTCTGCACACTACTGGTGTGAGAGAGAGCAGGGGTCGGAATGTGCTTTGCATCCTAGATTTTTAGTCCAGACAGCTACAAGACAGCCATTATTAATCCTCAGATGGCATCTGCTAGTAAATCTATCACTGGATCGATTGGATCAGTTGTCATAGCTGGAGTTTTATGTCTAGAGCAGACTCCTGTGGGGACAGGACTAAATTATTAGCAGCAGTGAGTGGCAATAAAATGTATAATGCGTATTTTATCATAATGTCTCCATGGCCACAGCCTGGAGCAGCAGCTGTGCAGGGTTTTCACAAGAACTTCAGAGCAGTCTCCAATGATGGATCGAGTTCTCTCGTGTTTTTCTTGCATTCCCTCGCCCAGGTGTGACCCACATCGTGTTTAAGGTGGAGATCATGTCCAACGAAGACCGGGAATGGCACGAGTCCTTTTCTCTGGTGCTGGGCCCAGATGATCCGGTGGAAGCAGTTCTTGGAGACACCAGCACTGCAACAGTGACTATTTTGGATCAGGAGGCATCAGGGAGCCTGATTCTCCCGGCACCTCCCGTGGTGAGTCGCTCGTTGGAGCGGATGTGATTTAGTGCCCTTCAAGTACAGACTGAAATGAAATGAAATGAAATGAATTGTGTTATGACCCGCCCCAGGAAAAAGGGGGCAGAGGGGGTAACCCAGG